>NW_024381485.1:0-28696 GCF_016835505.1 Polypterus senegalus
TAGTGAGGAGTGAAATGTTTTGAACAATTGACTTTCGAGCAAATCTCAATGTTTCTCTTATAACAAAAATAAATATAACAAAATTGTGTTTTGCTCTCAACTAAATTCACTCCATTCACACAAGAAGAAATATGTTTAGTCCAACTGGTGACCTTTTCTTGCATTAATTCTGAATGTTTCAGCCTGTTATTTACTATTTAATTAAAAATATATAAAAGAAAAAAAAAAAAAAGTCTGCATGTCCTCAGCTTGGTTGCTGGTGGTTGAGAGGGTTGTTGTTTAATCAACGAGTTTCCACGTTCTGAGTTTACTGAGAATACCCAGTAATGTGCACAATGGGGTGTTTTTTGTGGCAGGTGTTGAGGGACAAGCATCCCTGTGTCAAAGAATTGGAGATTCACCAACTTGGGTAATATATGCAACTACTATGTCAAGCCAAATTACCATTTAGAAATAACTCTAAATGCTTTTAAGCAAATCTGAAAATGCATTTTATGATATCTCAAATAGATTTCAAGATATCTTGAAGTAATATGCTGTGTGTTTTGAGATATTTGAAATGCATTTCAAGATATGGGTAGCACAGTGACACAATGGTAGCACTGTTGCATCTCAGTATGGAGACCAGGGTTTGTCTCCGGGGTCCTCCCAGCATGCAGTTTGTATGCTCTTCCTGTGTCTGTGTAGGTTTCCTTTGAGTGCTCCGGTTCCCACCCCAAGTCCAAAGATGCACATCTTAGGTGCATTGGTGATACTAAATTGGCTTGTGTGTGTGGTTGGGGTGGGTGGTGTTAACCCTACAATGGACTGGCATCCTGTTCATGGTTTGTTCCTGCCTTGTGCCCTGTACAAGATGGGATAGACTCCAGCACTCCCTGCAACCCAATTCAGGACTAAGCAAGTTGACAAATGTCTGACTGATTTCAAGGTATCTGAAATGCATATAGAGATATCTTAAAATACATTTACATATGGCAAGCCAAATTAACATTTAAAAATATTTGAAAATTAATTTCAGATATCTTAATTATGCAATTTACTTTCTAAGATATATAAAAGTCATTCTGAGATGTTTTGAAATAAGTTTTTAACATTATAAGATATCTGTAGTAAAATGTAAGATATCTCACATGCCTTTCAAGATATCCAAAATACATTTTCAAATATCTTCAAATAACTTCTTGTGCATTCAAGATATCTTAAACTCCTTCTTGTAAAATTTCTAATTCTTTCAATGGAACTAGCTGTCTATTTTAATATGGCAAGCCAAAATAACATTTAGGGATATCTCAAAATACATTTCAGATATCTTAGAAGGCAATTTACTTTTAAGATGTCTAAAACACATCTCAAGATATCTTAAAATAAGTTTCTTAACATTTTAAGATATGTGTAATAAAATTTGGGATATCAGAAATTAATTTCAAGATATCTCAAATACATTTTCAGAAATCTCAAAATAATTTCCTGGGCATTTCATGACATCTCAAAACCCATTCAAGAAAACTCAAAATCGCTTCCTGCAAAATGTCTTATTCTTTCAATGGGTCATCCAGTCTAAATGCATTTGAGATATTTTGAAATGCACAGGATGTACACTGCTCACAAAAATTAAAGGAACACTTTTTTATTGGGCCTGGCATGAAATCAATTAAACCTGTCTGATAATTTTCTGGTTGGTTAAGCAGCTGAGGTCATTGTTAATCACTTTCAGCTGTATTGGTGTTCATGGACTTAACGACAGGTGCACTAAAGTGGCAACAATTAGAAAACCCTCAAAACAGGACTGGTTTTACATGTGGAGGTCATTTCAAGTTTCTCCCTCTTGATCTTTTTTGGCTGGTTTTCCACTCATGCTAGTTTTGGCTTGAGTAATTATCTCTACTGGCAGTATGAGGCGATTCCTTAACCCTACAGAAGTTGCACAGGTTGTCCAACTTCTCCAGGATGGCACATCCACACGTGCTGCAGCAAGAAGGTTTAATGTGTCTCCCAGCACAATCTCCAGAACATGGATGAGATTTCAGGAGACTGGCTGTTATTCTCGGAGAACTGGACAGGGCCGTAGAAGGTCCTCAACCCATCAGCAGGACCGATACCTGCTCCTTTGTGCAAGGCGGAACAGGCTGAGCACTGCTCGTGCCCTACAAAATGACCTCCAGAGGGCCACTGGTGTGAATGTCTCTACCCAAACAATCAGGAACAGACTTCATGAAGATGGCCTGAGGGCCCGACGTCCTGTAGTGGGCCCTGTGCTCACTGCCCAGCACCGTGGAGCTCGACTGGCATTTGCTCAAGAACACCAGAATTGGCAAGTCCGCCACTGGTGCTCTGTACTTTTACAGATGAGAGCAGGTTCACCCTGAGCAGCTGTGATAGGCGTGAAAGAGTCTGGAGAAGACAAGGAGAATGATATGCTGCCTGCAACGTCGTTCAACATGACAGGTTTGGTGGTGGGTCAGTGATGGTCTGGGGAGGCATATCCATGGAGGGACGCACAGACATCTACTGTGTAGGAAATGGTGCTCTGACTGCCATAAGGTATCGAGATGAAATCCTTGAACCCATTGTCAGACCCTACGCTGGTGCAGTAGGTCCTGGTTTCCTCCTAATGCGACAATGCCCGGCCTCATGTGGCAAGAGTATGCAGGCAGTACCTGGAGGATGAAGGAATTGAAACAATTGAATGGCCTTCACGATCCCCTGACTTAAACCCAATAGAACATCTGTGGGACATTATGTTTCGGTCCATTAGGCGCCGCCAGGTTGCTCCTCAGACTGTACAACAGCTCAGGGATGCCCTCATACAGATCTGGGAGGAAATGCCACAAGACACCATCCGTCGTCTCATTAGGAGCATGTCCTGACGTTGTCAAGCATGCATACAAGCTCGTAGGGGCCACACAAGATACTGAAAAGCATTTTGAGTAGCAGATGAGAAGTTTTTGAAAAATGGACTAGCCTGCCACATCTTCATTTCACTCTGATTTTAGGGTGTCTACACAATTGAGCCCTCTGTAGGTAGAAAACTTTTATTTCCATTAAAAGACTTGGCATCCTTTTGTTCCTAAGACATTGCCCTGTCGTTATTTGTATAGATATCCAACTTCATATTGAGATCTGATGTATCTAATGTGTTTCTTTTAAGTGTTCCTTTAATTTTTGTGAACAGTGTATTTTTGAGATATCTTGAAATGTATTTCAGATATCTGAAACTGGACAGAAAGCTGTTTCAAGGTATCCGTAAATGTATTTCAGGTATCTTAAGTTGTATTGTAGATTTCTGAAAATGCTATTGAGATATCTGGAAACAATTTATTGTCTTATTAAAAATATCTCAAATAATCTCAATTTGAGATATCTTGAAATGCATTCTAAGATTTCTCAAGTGGAGCAGAGACCCAATTTAAGATATCATGAAATTAATTTGAGATCTCTAAAAATGTATTTTACATATCTCAAACAACAGTGAATTTCAAGATTTCTCAAATGCTTTTTAAGATATCTTAATTATATTTTCAGATATCTTAAAATAACTTCCTGTGCAATCTGTGATATCTCAAATACAGTACAATTTGAGATATCTTAACATAGACAGGAAGTCCTAGTAAAAGAATAATAGGAGGTGATTTCGAGAGATCTTTAAATCCATTTCAGATATCTTGAAATAGATGCTGCTGTGATGTGAAATTTTGTATACAAGTTGATAAATATTTTGTATGTCTTTATCTGTAACTGAGACAAAGCAAATGTAATATTAGTGTTACATTATTGATAATAACAGCAAAGGTTTGATGGATTAAGAACCCTTCCCCTCTTTTAGGAATTTTATGATTGGGTTGGAGTGAAGTGCCTCAAACAAGTTTAGTAAGTGTTTCTCTGCTGAAGTCCCTCAGTCAATCATCACAGGAAAGCCAAGTTTCACGTGGGTAGGTGTGAAAGTGTACTCTTCTCCATTGGTCTGAAGTGTGGCTGTTTGGAACTGAATTGTATCAAAGGCCTTTAAGTACCATGACGTGCTCTTGGCTGTAGGGTGTGGACAGAGAATCTATAACTTTGCTTGCTTTACCCTCATTCTCTCTCTTACAAATATCGGATGAAAGAGTATCTCACACAGCATGAACTGAAAAGGACAACAAAATGAAGAGCACAGCTTGGCAGCCATATTGAGACAGGCGTGGACTGTTCTGAAGAAAGCTGACCACAAATGAGGACTTAACTAGAGACACTTACTGTAACTAACAAGTCTGTGGGCCGCCTGAAATTACACAGCAGCTTTTATCAGGTTGTATGGTTGCCAGTATTCACTTGTACTTTGCTTATTGTTATTATTTATTAATATTATCAATAATACATTGTTTAAAGTGTAGCTTAACTCCTGCTTGTCTTTTACTACACCTAATTGCCTGAGATTATAGATATAGAAGAGAAGGTGGGGAGAAGTTATACGGTACAATACCTTATAAACAGTGGTAAGTCTGGAAGATTTGAGGCATTCTGACAAAGGCTACATATTAATAATACAAAGGAGAAAGTAGAGTAAAATATTACTCTACCAAGACAAAACAGATGCATTTCCATATATCTTTAATTCACTGTGAGATATCTAAAATGGGCGGCACGATGGCGCAGCAGTAGCACTGTTGCCTCATAGTAAGCAGACCTGGGTTCGCTTCTAGGGTCCTCCATGCGTGAGTTTGCCCGTGTCTGTGTGGGTTTCGCCTGGGTGCTCCGGTTTCCTCTCACAGTCCAAAGACAAGCCGGTTAGATGCATTGGTGATCCAAAATTGTCCTTGGGGTGTGTGTGCCCTGCGGTAGGCTGGCACCCTGCCCAGGGTTTGTTCCTACCTTTCGCCCTGTGTTGACTGGGATTGTCTCCAGCACACCCCGTGACCCTGTTAGGATATAGAGTGTTGGATGATGACTGATATCTAAAATGCACTTCCAGGTATCTCTAAATGTTCATTTGGCCCACCATATGGGAAGTTATTTTAACATATCTTGAAATTCACTTTTATTTGAAAGACCTAAAATATATTTTTAGAGATCTCAAATTCATTTCATGATATCTTTAACACTAGAATTACCAGAGCCTACATAAAACTTTTAGATCCGGTTCACCTTAAATCCGTTTGCACCTCTCCACCATCATCTTTTGTCCTGTAAATGTGTCGATAAAGACAAGTAGCAAGCAGCCTGCTATTCCATCCCCACGGTCTTAGAACGTGCAAAAACTTCTCCCAGCTCATGCCTTGTTTGATTATCTGGGAGAGAAGTGCTGTTAAAACAGAAAAGTTTTTCATATTTTAGTAGTAAATGACAAAATATAGGCAAAAACTATATAATGTATGAAGTCTGAAATCCAAAGATCAAATAAACACTTTAACAAAAGGTTCAAGGAAAAGACAGCAGCTTCTGTGGTGTAGTGGTAAGATTTGCTAACTTATAATCAAGAGTGCCCGTTCGATCCCTGACTGCCTTCTATATTTTCCATTTTCAGTAGTGAGCTGCTCTTATTGTTAATGTTATACAGTACACACAAATATTTGGTTTGCATCTGTTACAGACGGTGTACATTTAAAGGATTTGTAAAAGTTACCATTTAATTTTCACTTTTATTCTCCCAGTCATGATCACAATACGTACTACCGGGCACCCACCTAGGGATCTGATGCTAATAGTTTTTATTTGAAACTGGGAGTAACTGTAGATGTGAGTGGTGTTTTGAGGCAATGGAACTGGACATCTCTCTCTCATCTGGAGGGATAAAAGCTGACACAAATGCTGGTGAATCTGCCTTCTACATATCTCACTGTCACTTGATTTTTTTTTATTCAGTTTTATTGAGTGTTCTTGCTCAAGCTGAATTAGTATGCACCTTATGGTCTATAATGTAAAAAAAAAAAAAAAACAGAGACATATGATATTTGGAATTATTCGTTTTATGACCTGTATAGTACATTTCAGAAAACATTGTGGCATGGATGCAACATTACTCATATTATTCATATTCATTTTCATAACATCTTGCGGTTGCAATCAGTGACCGCATGTTTTTTTTCCCCGATCTTGTCAGTCCCCACATGTTGCTGTATGGGGCTGTTTCTTTTGTACTCCAGGACATGAAGAGGAAAGAATAGTACAGACAGGTCAGTTCAGCACTATATGCATTCATCATGTGCACTTCACTCCCAGATAATCAATCAAGGCATGAGTTGGGAGAAGTTTGTGCATGTTCTAAGTCAGTGGGGGATAGAATAGTAGGCTGCTTGCTGCTTGTCTTTATCAGCACATTTACAGGAGAAAACACGGTGGCAGAGAGGTGCGAACGGATTTAAGGTGGGCTGGATCTACAAGTTTTTCGTAGGCTCTGGTAATTCTACTGTTAAATGGGTCTCTACTTCACTTGAGATATCTTAGAATGTATTTCAAGATATATCAAAACAACTTGAGATTTAACAAGACATTAACATTTCAAAGTATCGGTATAGTATTTTCCCATCTACAATACAAATTAAGATATGTGAAATACATTTCAAAATATCTTATAACGGACAGTATGTCACTTTGAAAGAATAGGCAAATTTACAGAAAGTGATTTTGAGACATCTTGAAATCTTGTCATCACATTATAATTACAATATCCTTTTCTTCATGACTTAATGGATAGGAAATGTCATGAAAGTGCAGTCACATGGTGTCACTTTGTCCTGAGTCACCCCTAATGTGGTAGAGTGGAAGTGAACAGCAGCTTTGTGAATGTTGTTTATCTGCCATTTGATTGGTCCAGCTGGTCTGTCAGGATGGTTGAGAAACTTTACATTTTTCTTGTTGTGAGTTGTCACTTGTCACATAGCCATGTGCACAGAATTGTCCCCAAGCTTGTCTCAGCTCTTCCTCTTGTCCTCTCTCCTGCTTTTCTCCAAGCTGTGCTCGGCCTTTTCTAGTCCCATCAGTTCTTTGCCTCGGTCCAGTCGTGAGAGGTCAGGCTTGAACCCGAGTTTATCCTTGTTGTTCTTAGCAGTTGTTTTGTGGTAATGCCCACTTGTCTGTTTAAATGACATTGAAATATGTTGACTTAAAGCTGCCCTGTGACTCCTCTGTGGCCTCTCTGATCCCGTGCTCTTAACCGGCTTGTGATGGCCTTGGTGGCCTGCAGCTGTCACACTCCCTTGAAACTGAGACGTCAATAGTCAAGTCTGAGGATGAGCAGAGCAATAAGGACATAAACAAGAAGGAGGAGATGGTAAGTGGTGAGTGATCTTATGATACAAATGAACAAAGTGTTCAAAACCTAAATAAAGTGCAGTGTTTTTTCACTAAATAAGTTAAAAAATAAATTACAATTCCCCAATAAAATGAGTGTTCATGAGCTTAAAATCACAGTAAACAGTCAAATAAATTATCCATAGGGAAAAATGAGGCAGGTTTTGTCCTTGACCCTCGAGTGCTATGTGCTCACTCCACTCAGGCCCCCTTCTCGTCCACTTGCCTCCTCTCCACTGCATCAGCTCAGCTACCATTCTGCATTTATTTTATTTCTTATTTAACCTCTGTCTCCATCTTTTCATTTTTCTCATTTTAAACTAACTGGGGTGCAGGTGTCTAATTCCACACCCCAGAACCCTAATGATGACACTGGCACAACCACATTTGTCTGCGGGTGGAAAGTGCGCCAGTTCACCACCAACGCTCGGTGTTGCTCTGCTCCCTCACACTACCACATCCACCTACGCCCCTCTGAGTCCACCATTTTAATTTAAAAACCTGCACACAACCACTGACCCCTGACATGTGTCACCACACAGCTTTGTATTTAGTAGTAAAGAGAATCACGCAGTGACCAGAGTGACCAGTGGGGCACAGGACTAGTGTGACTGGTGTCCTTAGTGACGTCAAATTATTCACATCTCCAGTCGACCATTTGATTGTCTGTTGGCATTGAGGAAGACCCTGACTGACTGAAATGACAAAGAAGGATTTGTGAGGCAGAGGGTCTGGACCTGTGATGACATCAGTGAAGAACATGTGTGTATAAAAATATCAAAAAGGCGCTATATACTGGATTATTGAGAAAGTCATGTGACAGCCTACACTGATCATGTGCTGATATTCTTGTTTTAATGTCCCACAAGAGACACAAGTGTGAGTTACAAACACAAGAGGCGCCACTCCTCACACTGGAGTATCTCACTGACACGCCCACTGAGGTCGCCTTCCCAGAATCCTCTTAGTGTCTCTGGACTGTCTACTGCACATGATGTGTGTGTCCACCTGTCAGTCACTAAGCCCACTGACAGATATATGTCGATGTCCTGTGTAGACCTGGGGGTCATGTCTTGCAGAATTGATGTCGGCCAGTTCAGTCCACTTGGCTATAATGGCGGTCACTTCCGTGTCTCCCCCTTAATGTCCACACTGCCTTCAGTCCTAATCCTCTCCTCCCTGTCACCTTCTCTTTCTGTGTATGGCTGGCTGGTCATTTCTACTGCTGCTGTCAGCCTTTCATCCTGTTCCTCTGTCTGTCCTCCTCTCTCTTCTTATCCTCTGTGTTGTCCTCCTCTTTCATTTGTCATTTCTTCATTCTGTTCATCTCCTTCACTTGTCTCCCCTTATCTTTGCTATTCTCCTTGTCCTTATCTGTCACTCTAGTCCAGCTCTAGCTGTCCACTCCTCTTTGTCTTCTGTCACTTTAGTCGTCTCTCCTCATCCTGACACTGACTGTGTTTCACCTCCTTGATCTATTTTAATGATTTTTAACAAACTTTGGTGAGGACATCAGAGGAGTGTAAGGAGGAAAGTGACAATGGAGGACAGGAACAAATACGAGATTAAAATAAAGAATGGACAGCGTGGGCTTGTGGGACAAGAAATAAAACAACAGTCTAGACAGAAAGGATGAGCAGAGTGACCAGTGTGGTGGAGGGCTCAGGGTCACAATGCTGTCTTTATGAATTAAATTATTAAAGGAAATCTGCAGTTTTGTCATCTCATGTCCATCTGTCTGTCCATAAGGGACACTGCAGTCTGTCCTGATTAAACACAGCATTTGTATTGTGGGAGAGGAAAAGTCAGAGCATAATGTGACAAGAAATAAAATTCATGACACACACACACACACACACACACACTGACACACACACACTTGTTGTTCACTTACTCCAGTTTCTCTAATTTGCAGTTTTCACTCCTCAGCCCCTCACACAGCTGATCCACTCCTGAATCCTCCATGTTGTTGTTTATTGCTCAGGTCCAGTTCAGTCAGTCGTGAGTGTGGGGTAGAAAAAGCTGATGAGAGAGCTGAGCAACATCTGGAGGTGAGACGACAATACCTGAGGCTGTGGAGAAGAAGAGAGAGAAGTGAGGACATGAGGAGAGACAGACAGACAGACAGACAGAAGGACAAACAACACAAAGGTTCAATGGCCACTTGTATTCTGACTTTTCACTGAAGGGCAGTGTAAACACGAGACCACTGCCATTCTTATAAAGTAAGGCGCTATATACCTGACAGGGTCTCCTGCCTTCACGCTGGACTGACTGGTGCCAAGTCATTCAGACTGACATGTGGACATCAACACTGGATAAGAACGTCACAGACATGAGACTGACGGCGTCCTGCACTATTGTGACCAGATGGACTTGTCACAGGTGACCATGGGGTGAGGATGACAAACTGGAATTCTTGTCTGTCATTTACCACTCAGGACTGGCAGCTCTACAGTAGTGATGACCAGCAGCAGGGACATTATACTCAAACTATAAAATTCACTTGTGAGAGCACATCAGGAGTGTTGTGTGCAGTTCTGGTCACCACAGTAGAAGAAAGATAAAGCAGCACTTGAAGCTGTGCAGAGGAGAGCAACCAAGGGCATCAAGGGACTTTAGAACATGTCCTACTGTTACGTTCTGTGAGAATTAAACCTGTTTAGTCTGAGCAGAGGAGACTGTGTGCAGACCTAATCCAGGTATATAAAATCCTCAAAGGCATTGATAAAGGAGATCCTGCAGAATTCTTTCAGCTTAAGGGTGAATCTCATACTTGAGGACATCAGTGGAAATTAAAAGAAAGTCCATTTTCTGTCCACCCTGGCCATTGGACCTTACTCTTATTCAATGTTAATTAATGTTGACTTATTTTTCTTATTGTGTCTTTTATTTTTCTATTCTTCATTATGTAATGCACTTTGAGCTACTTTTGTATGAAAATGTGCTAAATAAATAAATGTTGTTGTTGTTGTTGTTATTTAGTACTGAAGCCAGGAGGAACTTCAGTATGCAAAGAGTTGTGTGACTCTGAAACAAAGTACTAAAACATGGAGTTGAAGCAGAAACCTTGACGACCATTAAGAAGAATCTGGATGAGACATCGGACAGCTTAGCTATTAACTAAACAATCAGGCTTGATGGACATAATGGTCTCCTCTCATTTGTCAAATGTCTTATGCTCTTATGTCACTTTACTTCATCTCTTGTATGACTCCTTGTAGAGCACCAAGACTCATGTGAGGCTCCTGTTTGTTGACTTCTCTTTAGCGTTTAACACCATTCAGTCTCACATTCTTACACAGAAACTTATTAAAGAATTTAATTTTGACTTCAGTTTGGTAGGGTGGCTGATTGACTTTATAAGAAACAAGAACTGAAGAGTGAAAGTCAATGGCTGTCTGTCTGAGATGTTGTCCTCATCCACAGGTCCCCTCATGTCTGTTCTATCACCTCTTTATACTCCTCTACACTAATGGTGGTCTCAGTAAATTTGAGGACAGGTTCATCTTAATATGTGCTGATGGCACAGTGATTGTTAGCCTACTGAGTGTGAATGAAACCAGTCCTGGTCAAGTGGGAGATGACTTTGTGAACTGGTATGATGAGTCTTTTTACTAACAATCAAACTTAGGAGCAGCACCAGTCACCAACAAGAAACAATCACCAAAGAGCAGGCAGTGGAGATCATTGACAGTTATAAATATCTGAGGACAATCAAAGACTCACAGCTAACTTTGAGGGAAACACAGAAGCCATCGGTAAAAGGGACAGTAGCAGCTCAACTGTTGTGGATCACAGGGGTGGGTACAGCTTTTTCTTCATCCACTTCCCCAACTCTGGGTCTCCAAATTAGAGTGACAGGAGAGAAACTCATGGGTGTGCTCCAGGTGGATCATCAGTATTTCCTGGAATCACTCCCAGGTGTGGTGGAAGTCCACTGTAGGGCTCTGCAGCTCCCCTGGCACCCCACCATGTAATCCAACAGGTTGTATTAAACTCCAAGTCCAATCATGCCCCTTGGGAATCTGTGGTGCCACAGCCACCCAGAAGGGCTGCCCTCTAGCGTCCCAGAGGAGTAGGTAATGCCTCACAGTTGCTCCCCCCTCACCCCGGTCCTTCCAGCCGAGTAATGGCCGAGGCCGCCCTTCACACTGTTTAAGGAAGCCGAGTCTTTGTAATGCGAATCCCTCCATGATGACACTTCTTTAGACATCTTGTATTGAGTCTGTTTGTATTTAGAAACTGCTAGCCTGGTTTGGAAATCTGAATGTCAAAACATAAACACATTAAACCAAATTGTAAAATGGAGCAGTAAAATAACAAGGACTGGACAGTCCAATCTCACAGACGTGTTTAACAAGCAAGTGTTACAGACAGCAGAGGGTCTTCTGTCAGACACGACTCGTTGACTACATTCACAATTCAGCTTTCACCATCAGGTCACAGGTTCAAGGTTATAAGGATAAAAAGCAACAAGTTCAAATTCACTTTCACTCCAACTGTTATTAATCTTCTAAATAAATTCAATTTTAATAAACACACACAGTCTTAAATCATGAGATGATGAAGAGTAGCATTTGCATCAGTCATCAGTTAAAAATAAATGTTGGTTTAACTTTTATGTCCAATATGTTCTACCAGAAGTATTACACTCACTGTTATATTTTATTTATTTGTACTAAGTTTATGTTTGATGGCTTTGTGCTTTTTGTTTGTACTTTGTGATGTGTCCTTAACATTATGTTGTGGTAAAACCTGATGAAAAACAAAATTTCCCTCTTAGGACAATAAAACTGAATTGAATGGAAGACACTTTGTCTGATTTGTATGACGCCATGCAGCATGAGGGTCACTACTGGACACTGGAGAGCCGAGCCTGATGCTTGACTGTTTATCCTGATGGACTCCCCTGATGTCAACATAACCAGACGATGAGGACACTCTGTGTGTTTATTGTGACACCACTAAGAACACAGACTGGACTGGACTTTGGATCAATGACATAGTGGACAGTGAGGGCAAGACTGACAGGTGACACTTTTGTCCTTGCCCATTCAGACCTGACACGCTGACCGGTGTCATTGACCAGCTGACCTCCATCACTAAAGACCTCAGTGGTGTTCAGTTCAGTTATTTTAGTCCTTCTACTATTTGTCATAAAGCAGGAAAACAAACATCAAAATAAAACATCAGACAGAGTTAAAGTTCAACCTTCAATCTAATCTTAGTAAAAGTCCCAGTAAGTAATACTAAGCATGGTGTCACACACAAGAACCTCAGACGTTGTGCCACTTTATTCACTCATTTCATTACAGACATACGTCACTTGAGTAGCCTTATTACTGAGGTGTAGAAACTGCTCTTAAATCTCACTGTTCAGGTGTTCATAGTTCAGTAGCACCTGTCTGATGAATGGAGGGAGACAAATGTCCATGCAGCGTGACTGGTGGTCCTTTATGATTTGTTTTAACTTTTCCTAAAGACTGCTTGGCAATGGAGGAAGTTTATTCCAAGATAACACATCAAACACATCAAACTTCAAACCCTGAGGTTGCAGGTTTAAAAATTCTACCACTGACACTGTGCGACAACAAGTGAATCACTTCATCTGCCTGTACAAAAGAAAGAAATGGAACCAATTGAACATCAAATGTTGTATTTTACCTTGGATAAAGGCATCAGACAGGAAATGATAATAAAATAATAATCAGAGTGACCTGCAGGTCTTCAAGTCCCCTGCTCAGCTCTGCCCTCTAGTGGTGAAGCCCTGTCACTGCCCTCCTTGTGTTTATTTCCCAACTCTCAGTTCTTTTCTCTTCTCCTACTCCTTTTTTCCAAAGTCATCAGTTCCCATCTCCTTTTCTTTCTCCCACTTCTCCCGTTTCCCATAATGCCTGGTGTCTCTGCTGACCAGTCAGTTGTTTGTTCATTCAGTTGAGTGAAGTTTGTGGTGTTTGGTAAACTGGCTGTAAGGTTCAACATCAGTCACCATTTGTTCATCTAAGTTACTAATCTGCTTATCCTGAGAAGGGTCAAGGGGCAGCTGGAGCCTATCCCAGCATGCATCAGGTACAAGGCTGGGACAACACCTGGACAGGTGGGCAGTCCATCACACATCACACACACACACACAGATGAGTTTATTATCACAATGACACCAAACAAGAAGACCTTTGGACTGTGGAAGGAGACCAGAGAAGCTGGAGGAAACCCACACAAACAATGGGAGACTATGCAGACTCCATGCTGTGGTTGTCTGGTAACTCCGACTGCTGCTGTCAGCCTTTCTTCCTGTTCTTTTGTATGTTCAACTCTCACTTCTTCTCCAAATCCTTCTGTTTTATTTCTCCATTTTCTTCTCTTTTGAGCTTCTCTCTACTTCTCTCCTTCTCTTGTCTCTCCTTATCTCTGATGTCCTACACTCATTGTTCCTGTCTGTCACCTCAGTCCTGCCCCAGTTTGTCCACAGCCACTCTGGTCAGCTCCTTTGCCCCCACTCACAGTGTTTCTCCTTCTTATTCTGTTTTGGTGACGTTTAACAAACTTTAGTGAGGACATCAAAGGAGTGTGAAGGAGCGAAGTGACAATGGAGGATGGGGACAAGATTAAGTGTAACATTGTGGGACAAGAAAGAAAATGAAAAACTGGATGGAGAGAAAGGTGACAGTGGCCACTGTGGGGGAGGGGCTCAAGGTCACAATGCTGTCTTCATTTATTTAATGTGAGTCCACCTCACATCCATCTGTCTGTCTGTCCAAACCTGACACTGCAGGCTGTCCTGATTAAACACAGTGTTTGTACTGTGAGAGTAAAACAGTCAGAGGCATAAAGTTAGAAGAAATGTGATTCAACAAACACACACACACACACACAGAGACACAATCACACACACACACACACACTCTCTCTTGTAGTTTACTTACTTCAGTTTCTCTAATTTGCAGTTTTCACTCCTCAGCCCCTCAGGCAGCTGATCAACTCCTGAATCCTCCATGTTGTTGTTGCTCAGTTCCAGTTCAGTCAGTCGTGAGTGTGGAGCAGAGAGAGCTGTGGAGAGAGCTGAGCAACATCTGGAGGTGAGACAACAATACTCAAGGCTGTGGAGATAAAAAGAGAAGTGTCAGGAACACAAATTTGGTCTCTCGGGTCACACATGCAGGATGGGAGAGGAGAGGCTCATCACAATGATGACAAAGAGAACAAGAAACTGGAAACAGCAAGTAGGAAGAGCAGCAGCAAATTGAAAGAGCATCTTGGGAATGAAACAAAGAGTCAAAGAGAAGCAAGAAGAGCAGAAAAACAAAATGAATGTGAGCTGCTGGCGTCTCCGCTGTAGTGAGACACATTTAGAGAAGAAATGTAAGAAGATAACACTGAGATTGTATGGAGAAGAAGAGAAGAAAAGCACAGAGGGACAGACATCATGTGGTGTGAAGACAAGACACACGCAGGGATTTCATGGCTGTCTGTCTTTCTCTTTCTTTCTTTCTTTTTATCTCTTCTTCAGTTTTTCTTATTTTTCCTCCGTGCAGTTTCATCTGATGAGCTTACAGAAGTGAGGAGGACATCAGCTCAGTACCTCTGTAATTTCTACCACATTAAGTACAGTTCTCTGTTTCAGTACATTCCTGTTTATCATGTCCACATGTGACCTGTTGCTCAGACATGTCAGTAACAATTTGACTGGACTGTTGACAGGACAACATGAGGAGCAACTGTCACCATGTGAGGACAATGAGTGACCAGAAAGGCCTGTTTAATAAAGTCAGAACAGTCAATGTCACACTCTGAACCTGTCACCTCAGTCCACATTCATTGTCATCACTTCTCCCACAATCCCTCACTTTATATTCATCATTGTCACCTCATTAAAATCCCCATTCAGACACTTGTCACCTCCTTTCAGGTCAGTCACATCAGTATATCATCTAAAACTGTCTTTTGTCTTTCAGTTCTCTATAAATAAGAGCTGGACACTCAAGTATGTCACTGACCTGCTCACATTTGAACTGAAACCCAATTTGAACCCAAGACCAATTCTGCCCATAAAGGCTCTGCATGACTGGGTGTGTCTTTTATTTTTCAAGTCATCCTGAGTGGTGAAAGGTGGTCTCCTAATCTTACATTGTTCTCCACATGAGTGTCCAGATGGAGTTGTAACAGTTGGTGACAACAGAGTGACAAACTCAGAATTCTGTCTGTCATTCACCAATCAGCACATGTGGATGCTTTGTCTGACATGAATGTGACATCTAGAGTAGACAATGACAGGTCTACTATTGTGTCTATTGTGACACCTTGATTAGACTAGTCTAGTTAAGACCAGATCTACACTTTAGATCAATGACATAATGGACATGACTGACTTGTGACACTTCTGCCCTCGGCCATTCAGTCCTACACTTACTGACTAGTGCCATTGACCAGCTGACCTCTGTCAAATAAAGGCCACAGTGGTGTTGAGCTCAGTTTTCTTATTCTTTCTACAGATAGTCAGCATTCCAAAGCCCAGCAACAGAGATGGTGTGATGGTCTCTTTGTCTGAGTAGACTGTGAAGTGACCCCATGACTGTTGACCGCTGCTGTCCATTCACAGCTCTGCAAATTCAGCTGAAGATATTTGATCAAATGAATGGGTGATGTGCTGACATCTCCATCTGCTGGCTGAAACTGGAAAAACACAACACTTCATCACATGACTAGACAGGATACTTGGGTGTCACATGACTGCATCTTTGTGTCCTCACTGTTTGAATTTCTCACAGAGCTGATCATTTCTTCAAGACTGACTTTTGTCTTTTCCTGATGTCTCTTTTCCAGTAAATCAAGCTGCACAGGACAGTGGACAGAAAGAGGGTGGGCTAAAGATGACAGCGGCTTTATGAACTTTTACACACAATATAAATATTCAGATACAATGTTAAGACATATTAAATCAATAGATTTGGGTTCTAATTCTGAGTGAACACCAAAGACCATTAGTGATGGAGAACTCACAAATTTGACAAAAGAGAGGATTTAGGATCATGAACTCATACAGTAAATTTCCACACCCACCACCTCAGGACCCCAGATTAGGACCTGAGTGCAGGGCACCCTTGCACCTCATTAGTTCAGTTGGGATGGAACAGTGTGAGGTTTATTACAGTGGTTGGAGTGCCAATCCTGCCACCAACCCCAAGTTTCCCTTGCACGTTGGAGGACCTACTTTCAGGGCTGGATACAGAATAATGTCATAAGCAGGACGGGGCAATTGCAGGTTTAAGGGCCTTGCTCATGGGCCTAATGAAGTGTAATCACCTTTAGCATTTATGGGACTTGAAGCAGAAACTTCTGATTGCCAGCAAAGATCCCTAACCTCAGAGCTACCACACTGCCCGATTTGACAAAGACAGGAGACAAATGAAGAATAAGAGCGCCCGAGTGTGAGGAGCACAATCACAATGTGAGGAGCCTGTCATGTCAGTAATTAATTAATTCTTCTTCTTCTTCTTCTTCTTATTATTATTATTATTATTATCTCTTATATATATTTCTCTTTTGGTTCATCCTGCTTCCACCTAAAAGACGGTTCCACCCACACGCTGCCGACACGGCATTTCATGATTCCTATTTGTTCTCTTCCAAACCCTTCCCCACGCTGCCTGCGCCTCCCATACACCTTGCTATTTTCATTATACCGCGACGGTTGTTTCTTAAGCCTTTGTTATAAAATGAACGACAGTATCTTCTCTGTTGACGGTTTTGTACAACGTCATCTCTATTCCACGATCCGGCAACTGCCTGTTCCTATCAGCGAGTTATTTCTTGACACAAACGGCTGAGGAAGGCAATGAAATCTCACAACAACATAGGGCAGTAGATTTTGTTGAATCACATTGGGACAGATTTGGAGAAGCTCTTCCTATTGTTTGTTCCAACGCAAATTGAGTTATCACAACAAGTCAGGAGTACTATCAATACATGGCAACATCTGGAGTTTAAGGTGGTGAAGCTGAAATTCAAGCTCTTTCAGAAATTCTCCATGCTATCATTGTCATTCACTTCAAACACTATCCCAATATCCCGCCTAGCATTTACAATTCTGGAAATACTCTCTTCATTTACCTTCTGTTCTCAGGACAACTGGACAATGGCCACTATGAAGCCTTTCTACTGATTCCAATCATGTCTCCAGAGCAGCACATAATATCTGATAACACCAACACATCAGTCCTCAGTCATTCTTCTCTTCCAAAAACACTACAGTTTCTTCTACTTGTACATCCTGCCTCTGCAACATTTGTAGTAAACCTTTCAAAACAAAACCCAACCTTGCCAAACACAAGAAAATTCACTGCAGCAACAAATTGTTTCAGTGTCACACTTTCAAAATGTTTCGCAACACAGAACTATCTTCACAAACACACAAAAATTCACCCTGCTGAAACAATGCAGCTTCCGTTACCATACAGAACATGCTAGCGATGATGAAATCACAACTTTCTTGGACGAAAGACACGTTAGTGCTCCAGAAGCTATGTAGTGTCTTAATGAGTACAGTATGTCAAACAAATATCACACAATTATATGATTACCTGTCCGTCTTCATGAACAACAAACTGTCCCGTTTCGTGAAGATCTCGAAGAAGAAACCTTAAACCAAGCAACGAGAACCTGAATAACATGGAAACTCATATGAAATAACTCCACTATACAGACATTCCTCACTATTATACTTTCTATTCTAAGGCTAGTGTGTGGAAGTGACGACTCCGAAAAAGACTATAAACACTATAGGTAGAATGCCAATTGCTTCTATTCAAGACTCTGAACGCTACTACTTATACACCCTCTTAACATGGTTTCCAGGAGCTACTACTTTCCAGGAGCTTAAAATTATAAATGGAAACATATGCAGCATTTAAAGAAGCATGTCAAGAGTTAGATCTCCTTAACGATGACAAGATTTGGCACGACACTCTTTATGAAGCTACACAAACTACGATACTCATACATATGAGACAACTCTTCGCTATCATTTGTGCCTTTGGGGAACCTGTCAACGTCCGGACCTATGGCAAACACATAAACTGGCAATTTGAAGACCTGTTTACTAAATATTCCACTGACACTGCCCCGATGTACTCTTTCTTGGAAATTAATGAAATATTCAAGTGCTATGATATGACTCTTCAACAATTTCATCTCCCAGTCACCGAATTCATCCCAACTTATACTCCAACCTGTGTTGACATTCTCCACGAACAAAAGTAGCTTCAGATTACACACAACAACTCAACGACGATCAGTGAACAGTCGTACAAACAGTACTGCAGGCAATATACAATCTACCTGTTCATTCCAAGAAATGTTTCATTCACAATGGCCCGGTAGGAACAGGCAAGACCTTTGTATACAAAACCCTCATTCATTCTGTGAGAGGTAGAGAAGACATGGCAATAGCGGTTGCTTCAACTGGAATATTAGCAACTTTGCTACCTGGCAGCCGTACTGCACATTATGCGTTCAAAATACCTCTTCAAATCACACCAACATCAACCTGCAACGTGAAGCCAAATACCAACGATGCCAATAATATACTTGAAGCGAAAATTATCATCTGGGATGAAGCACCAACGACACATTGTTATGCATTTCAAGCTGTTGACAGACTACTGCGAGATCTCACTAAGCAAAATGCACCTTTCGGTAATAAAACCATTCTTCTCGGTGGAGATTTCCGCTAAATACTGCCTGTTATCTTCCTAAGTTCTTGAGCTCTCACCGTTGCCTCTTGCATCAACAAGCACAGGCTGTGGAACAAAATAAAGGTCCTAAAATTCACAAAAATATGAGAGCTCTCAAAAGTGAAACTCAATTTGTTCAATGGCTTCTTCAAGTTGGGGAGGTAAAACTGGAGACACGGCAGAACTACCTTCTCAATGTTTACCACAACAACAAGACCCAGTTGCTCAACTTTACGGTAATACTAATTTCTTGACTGTGACTCCACAAGAACTTGCTACAAAAGCAATACTGAGCATCACAAACGACAATTCTCTACATATTAACAACAAAGTTCTTGATCTTATACAGGGTGAAAAAGTGACCTTCAAGAGTGTAGATACAGTGGTCATTGACGATCCTAATGATCAACTAACGTACCCACAGGAGTTTTACACACTCTCACACCAACTGGCATGCCTCCCCATATCCTTCATCTAAAGGTAGGAGCCAAAGTTATGCTCCTCTGAAATATTATGCCATCAAAAGGTCTTTGCAACGGAACAAGACTCATCGTTACCCAAATACATACACATATTATTGAGTGCAAACTGATCGCTATCCTAAAATTCTGAAACAATCTTCATTCCCAGAATCTCTCTCCTTCCTTCTGACACCAATCTCTCTTTTAAATTTAAACGCACACAATTCCCACTCAGACTCAACATCTCCATTACTATCAACAAGTCCCAAGGACAAACGTTTGCATTAATCTAAAACAACCAGTCTTCAGCCGCGGTCAGTTGTTTCTAGGGTTAGATCTTTCAACTCATCTGTTGTCTCCATCAAAACACCTATTCACAATTGTGTGATTTCTCAATTCCTTTCTCACCGTTTTCCATTCCTATTCTTACACGCCGTATGCTACAGCGGCGTCAGCTAGTTATTATTATTACTCTTGCCTCTGTGATGGAGGTTGTTCTTTCCAAGATGACAGATCAGGTGTGTTTGTCCATTACATCTTATAAGACCCTGAGTATCTGACAACACGGCATCAGTCAGACCTGTAGGGTGGTATGCCATGAAGCGCGTTTGTGAAATTAAGACTTAGTTGATGATGCCTTGTTTTCCATTTGAGGTTCAGTCAGTTCCATGAACGCCAAATGTTTACAGTTAACTCAGAGGTGTAAAATGTACGACTACTTTGATTCTTTAGTTAAGTTCATTTTAAGCTATTTTAGCTATTTGTATATTACTTTTACTTTAGTAAATTTCTTTCATAGGTACTTCATAGCTTTTTTTATTTTACGTCAATAAATTTTGAGCACAAATAGTGTACTTTTTACTTTATTACATTCTCCAGCAACTCCTTGCTACTCGTTACTCAGACTAAACTGTTATTAATGTCGAATTTTATAAGAAATTCTCCACTTAGCCAGCTCCCTCTTATTAGAGACATTTACAGAAGCTAGAGACAATCAAATTCTACTTCAAACTTTTCACCAAGCATTAATCACTGTCTTTTCCTAAGCAAAACAAGGTCTTATTACAATGTGCATCATACAGACCAATGTCACTTCTGAATGATGATGTTAAGATACTCTCCAAAGTCCTAGCTAGAAGGATGGAGAAAGTGCTGCCTTAAGTAAAATCACAAGATCAAATTGGATTCATTAAAGTCCTACACTTAGCTTCCAATCTCCGACGCCTTTTTAATGTAATATATTCACCTGCAAAGACAAACACCCCAGAGATGATATTATCGTTGGATGCAGAACCATTTGATATAATTGAATGAACTCCCTTTTCACTACATTAGAAAAATTTGGGCTGGGCCCGAACATTTGTGCATGTATCAAACTACTGTATACCAATCCAGAAGCTTCAGTTTGTATTAACAACATTTGTTCAGACTACTTTAAACTAGAATGTGGTACCAGACAAGGATGCCCCCTGTCACCACTGCTATTTGCAATCACCACTGAACCACTGGTAGATCACTGTCAAAATTCATATTAGATAAAGGGAATTATCAGAGAAGGACTGGAAAGAAAATTTCTCTCTATGCAGATGATATGGTACTGTATTATCAGACTCACAAAATACTGTGCCTGCAGTCTTAACAGCACTCACAGAATTTCAAAAGATCTCTGGTCTCAGAATTAAGTTGAATAAAAGTGAATTCTCAAGCATACAATATTAGATTAGACACCTTCTCTTTTATTATTGCAGATCAGTTTAAATGCCTAGGGTAAATATCACAAGTAAACATAAATCTCTTTATCAACAAAATTTTGCCATCTGTATGGAAAAATTTAAGCAAGAGTTGCATAGATGGTCAACCCTTCATCTCACTTTAGCTGGAAGAATTAACATTGTTAAGATGAATATCCTTCCTAAGCTTCTCTTTTATTTCAAAACAATTCCAATATACATCAATAAATCATTCTTTAACCAATTAGATTCAACAATAACCTCATTTATTTGGAACCTAAAACATCCAAGTATCCAAAGAGCGACTCTACAAAGACCTAAGGCAGAAGGTGGCATGGCTCTACCTAACTTTATGTTTTACTACTGGGCAGCAAACATACAAGCTATAAAAACCTGGACACAAATAGATGAACAAACACAGGCCTGGTTAGCAATAGAAATAAAATCCTGGAGTACCAATTGTGCTTCACTCACTCAGAATATGGAACCAATGTAGAAAGCATTTTAAAATGGAGAATATTTTATCTGTGGCACCTCTGCAGAGAATCACCTTTTCAAAACCCTTGCAAACATATGCAGTTTTAATATCTGGAAAACATTTGGGATCAAATTGATTAGAGATCTTTATATAGACAACATCTTTGCATTCTATGAACAATTACATTCCAAATTTAATTTTCCAGAAACACATTTCTTTCACTGTCTTCAAATTAGAAACTTTGTTAAACAGAACCTGCCCAAATTTCCCACCTTCCTCTCTGCTGGAAAAATATTGCTCAATCTCAAGGACTCATTTCTGCAATACATAAAAATATTTTACAGTCCCTCCCTTCAAAGATCCAAGAAGACACAGGGAAACAGGATCTCTCACTCAACATATCAGAAAAGGAGTGGAAGGTAGCAATGCAGAGAATTAATTTGAGCTCCATATGCAAAGCATACAATTATTAAGTTCAAAATTATATATCGAGCACATCTGTCTCACTTGAAATAGTCCAAAATGTTTCCAAGGCGAGATACAACCTACAATTGTTGCAATCAACTTCCAGCCTCACTGGGTCACATGTTTTGGGCCTGCACCAAATTAACATCATTCTGGACAAAATTTTTAAGTACCTTTCAGACAGCCTTGGTGTCACAATCCCTCCTAATCCACTGGGCTTAAAGCGGAGAAGGACAAACAAACTGTGATTGCCTTCACTACACTATTGGCACGCAGACTTATTTTGCTAAACTGGAAGAATCCTAACTCTCCTCTTTTAAGTCAGTGGGTAACTGATGTACTATTTGAAATTGGAAAAAATCAAATTTTCAGTTAGAGGATCTGTACAGAACTTTTCAAAACCTGGCAGGATCTAATCAATAATATTTTAGAATAAGCTCTTAAAGCAGTGAGGAAGTAGATTCTCTCCCCATTTCTTTTCTTCTCCATTTATCCCTTTCTGCCTATTAAACTCTTCAATTTATTTATTTTTACTATTTTTAAGTTTTACTCCATTGACCATGCTCTTTTTTCAGGGGTGGGGTTGATTTGTTTTGAATCCTTTTTTTGTAAAATTGATCTATTTGTATGGAATGATTACAATAAAATGAAAAAAAAAAAAACTGTTATTAATTTAAATTCATAAAGGAGACCAATCAGGTGTGCTGTACATCATTCAAATAAATTCACTATAGCATCTTTCTCTGCTCTTTTGTTCCCATGCTTTCCCACTCACTGTTAAGTGAATTTTCCCCAGAGTCGTATTTGAACACTTGGCTCAAAGATGTTAAATTCAAAGGTGATTCATATAAAATGCAGTGCCTTCTGTGCCTACTGGCATCTAAAGAAATGTCTGCTCTCAAGAATTCACCTTAAAATCTAAAGAAGCCTGTTGAGATAAGCGTTGTTTTCTCTTCTTATGCTGTGTTATATGGAGCCTCTGAAGTCTTTTCAGTTTTGTGTAAACAACATTTTATGGGCACTAATAATATCTGAGAGTACAAGTGGCATATTGTGTACATCATAATATCCACATGTTGTACACACAAGATATTGTGATGGATTCTTACAAGCCCAACTACTGAAAAGCTAGCAAGAGCTCAGCCATAAGAGCTGCTGGTTAACTGGACAAGTGTGATAAAGGCGCTATGTTGTGCCTGACCCAGCACAGACTAACCCAGAGGCACGTGTACAAATAACAATATAGACTTTATTTTCTTCAGCTGGAGGCACGTCTTCCCGTAATCCATCCAGCCGCAACACAGTTCCAAAAGCAGTTGAAATAAAGCACAACTAATCACCACAAATACGCCCTTCTGGCGGCACCACTCCTCCCAGGCAACTTCGTCCTCTTCTTCCTAATTCTTGCTCCAGAGTAGCGGCTGCAGGCTCTTTTGTAGCTCTCCCAGAAGTGCTCCAAATGGTAATTGGCCTAATTAGGCTACACTTCTGGGTGTGACTGCATTCCAGCCCACAGAGGCTCGTTAAGCCATGCAGCTCCTCCGGGTGGTGGCCATGGAGCCCAACAGGTCTGAGTCCTGAAGTCCCACACCTGTGGCCCCGATGTAACCCAGGAGGGCTGCTGCCAAGTGTTCCGGTGGTTGTAGAGTGCATCCCATGGCTGCTCCCCGGATCAGTGTTGAAAGGGCGTCCCAGCTGGGCATGGGACCCGGCCACCCGTCACAACAAGACAGACTCGGGTTCAAGTAAGATCTCATAGCCTGAGAGGGTCACATGAGTGCCTCTGAGTCTGGATGATATGGTCCTGCTGTACCTTGTATGATCAATTATATAAGAGGAGTCAGCTTTTCTACAATCAAAGGTAAGTATTGTTGTTGCTACAGGACCACTAAAATCAGATTGAGAGCCACAAAGACCAACAAAGGTGCAGCTGACTTATGAAGTGAATTTTCTAGCTTTGTGTACGAGAGTCAACTCTGAGCAGTGATACATTTTAACTTTGTAAGTTGTTAGAAAATTACTACCCATCTCTTATTCTGTCTTAAACTGAACTGCAGTGTGTGTCGTGTATCATCTCTAAGCTGTGCTAATTATTAGTTCTTTATGTGATTCAGAAGAGAGAATTGAAATGTAACAGAATGTCCAGAGCATCCCTCAGTAGAACATGGACTCTCACATTTGTATTTGTCATTTTAGTGTGTGATACTGAAGTTGAATTATTGGAGTGTAATATTAATGCAAGCTGGTTATAAGTGTAAGAAATTGCTATTCTGTAGACCAGGGGTGGCCGATCGTTGATCGTGATCGACCGGTAGATCACAAAGGTAGTGCAGGTAGATCGCATTGCATTAAATGTTTTTTTAAATGTTAGTTTATCATATATCCTCCCTATGCCATTTGCCACTTGATTGACATACAGGCCAGTCTGAGATCTCTTCTTCTCACACACTGGTCATCCCGACGCATGATCAAACTAACTACTGCAAAACTCCGGCTGTGATCTAGTTAGCTTTCCAATTTATATTGCCTAAAGAAGGGATTTAAAAAATTGTTTAGGGAGGGTATGGGCTGGATGTGGAATTGGAAGAGGATTTTTTTTCTCACAATGTCACAATCGAAGTGCGTTTGTCTGACATCTGAGGTTTGATACCCAATGAGGGGTGCAGTGGAGTGTGTACTCCTGATGAGCCCAAAATAGGCCGAAACACGTGCTGCGTACTCTTTGCATTATTTGACAGTTAACCATGTAACATTCTATGATCTGCTTCTCGCAACTGAGAGGGCACCGTGGAGCATGTCTGCCAACTTGCAGACCAACCACACGCATTACCTGGTAGATAACCACCCATAAAATCAGATTATGATTCAGGCGTCGAATGATATATATATATATATATATATATATATACTAACAAAATACCCACGCTGGCGGAGAAGTAGTGTGTTAAAGAGGTTTTCAAAAGAAAAGGAAACATTTTAAAAATAACATAACCTGATTGTCAATGTAATTGTTTTGTCACTGTTATAAAAGTTGCTGTCATCAAGGATTTGATTATCATTATTTTTTTCAATCAGGTTCGTATTTGGAGGACGTGTTGTGTTCAAGTTACATTCCGTGTTTGTCAACCATTGTAAAGATAACAGGTTTCATTCATCGAAGTGTTCACTACCCAAAACACTAAAGGCAAGGAGGCACGTATTTTGAAAAGGAGAAGACAGCGAAGAAGCAGAGAAGTGAGAAGGAAAACCATTTAAATAAAGAGCTGGGAAGGTGAATGGAAAGAAGCAGCCAACAGTAAAGAAAGGAAGACTCCATAATAAGGACGGTTGGGTGCACGTAGAAGGTGTAACAATAGGATTGTTAAGACTTATGATAATGTTCCCACGGAGGGTTTAGAGAGACGCACCGGGAGAAGTATAGAATAGGGAACCCCGTGTGACTGTTCTGCTGTTCTCCTTCGACAGTTCTGTGGCTCTGCATATTTGTATGCACCTCTCTAAACTTGCATTACTGGTTATGCACAAAATTGGTCACGTATAAGGGAACTTTTAATCTCCCTGAAATTGCATGTGCCTGCTAACACTCTCAGATCTGTGACATAGTTGTCTATATTTTCTCCCTTGCCTGATATCTTGAAAAAATCTGTACCTCTCTACAGTTTCATTTATTTTCGGGTTGTAATGTTCATCAAATTTACGTATCATCAAGCTCATGGTTAACTCATCAGGTCTTACATCACCGGTCAGCACCTGACACAATTCTCTGCCACTCTCTCCAATAAGATAACGGAATAATCTGACCTTAGTGTTTTCCTCTGCCTCCGGCATTGCAAGTTCTGTGAATAATCTGAACTCGTCCTTCCATGTTCTCCATGACTTCGCCAGGTCTTTAACATCGAAGCTTAATGTCAGCGGCGGTCTCAAACCCTCCATTTTCCTTTCATGCTAGCGTCTCGCGTCCTGAACTTTTAACAGGAAACTGCGGGACTTTTGGCGCAGTTCCGTCACCTACGCTGCCAACATGTTTCTCTCTCGAGATTATTAAGAGGCACAGACTCACGCTTCCAGTTTATGTCTGTTTATTTCACAGTAGTTAAAGCCAGAACAAAGTCAGTTCACGCGAGCGCTCAGAGTAAATGCATTGAAGCTTCTCAGCTGTGTTTGTGCTATTTCGTGTGATCTATCTCTCGAATATTGTATTCGTCTTAGGCATGACAAACGCCAGCGGCAGCGTGTCTATGAACCTAATTTAAAGTTAAGCTTTACACCCTGCTTTCCTATTTGTTTGCATAAGCACAGTCCTTCACCAGCAATTTTAACTCCGTTACAACAATTTTAACTCTGCTACAAAGTGACCAAAAGTCTCGTTTATACCCTCGTCTTCCCATTAAACTTGTATCTCAAATATCGTATTCGTCATAGGTATGACAAACGCCAGTGGCAGCCTGTCTATGAGCTTAATTTAAACATAAGGTTTGTTTCGCAGTAGCTGAACTTATGAATATGCTTGTATGCGTCACTCGCTTGATATTCTTTTGTGGCCTTCTCAATTGTGTAATGCGTTTTTGAACAGGTTTCATTCATCGAAGTGTTCACTACCCAAATCAGTACTCGTGAATCTGAGATGTTTAACAGGCATTCCCGGTATTAAGTTGTGGATTTGCCTGCAAATATTTAGCAGCAGCGTGTCTATGAACGTAATTTAAACTTAAGCTTTACACCTTGCTTTCCTATTGATATGTCTACAAAAGGCTTGTTCAGCGTCAGAGGGTTGTTACATCACACACTGCATGCACGGGTTTACCCTCCCCAGTCCTGCAAAGTCAGTTCATGTGAGCCGCTCGGAGTACATGCATTGAAGGTTCTCAGCTGTGCTTGTGCTCTCTTGTGCGATCTTGTGATGTCCATGGCTTTTATTTAATGTTAGCTAAGACCCGGCACTTAAAAGTTTCTCTCACACTTTGTTGAGTTTGTGCCTGACCATCTCATCTTCGCTTGCATAAGCACAGTCCTTCACCCATGAATATTAAGCGACATAGTGTTTCTATTGGATTGCAGCTGACGGACAGCCTTATATGGGCAGGCACTCAATTACATGGGAGGCGTGGCGATGAGAGGCGAACTCCGCCTCACACGGCGACCGAGCTGCAGGCTATAGCCGTATATATGGACGAAAGTAGGTTCCAGTTATGACCGTTATCGTAGAATTTCGAAACAAAACCTGCCTAACTTGTGTAAGTAAGCTGTAAGGAATGAGCCTGCCAAATTTCAGCCTTCTACCTACATGGGAAGTTGGAGAATTAGTGATGAGTCGTCAGTGAGTGAGTGAGTGAGTGAGTCAGTCAGTCAGTGAGGGCTTTGCCTTTTATTAGTATAGATTATCAATAATACTTTATTTAAAGTGTAACTTAACTACTGCTTGTCGTTTACTACACCTAATTGCCTGAGGTTATAAATGTAGAAGGGAAGGTGGGGAGACATTAAAAGTACAATACCTTATAAACAGTGGTAAGTCCTTGAGATTTGAGACATTCTGACAAAGGCTGCATATTAATAATACAAAAAGGGAAACTAGAGGAATGTGGAACTCTACCATGACAAAACAGTGATCATAAAAATTTAGAGGGCTTAAAAATGATAAATGATTAAACAGCAGACATGCTAGATGGACAATATTCTTCAGCAAGTTTGATTTCTGCATCACATGTCTCTCAGTTTATAATAATGGAAAAGCAGATACTTTATTATGATGGAGTGACTAGAGTGACAGGAGTCCTTAATGGCAGTGTAATGACACTCAGAATATTCACATCTCTAGTTTGCCATTAGATCGTCTGCTGGCATTGAGGAGCTAAGACGTGTGGATTGAAATAACAAAAAAAGGATTTGTGAAGGTTTGGACCTCTAATCACATCAGCAAGCTGCAGCTGAACATGTGTATAAAAACATAAAAGGCGCTATATACTGGATTGATTAGAAAGTCACTTGATAGCCTGCACTTATTTTACAAGGAGATGTTTCTTTTAAATGTCCACAAGAAACACAAGTGTGAGTTACAAACACAAGAGGGCACCACTTCACACTCTGCAGTACCTCAGTGATACGTCACCTTTCCCAGAATTACTCTCAGTGTCTCTGGACATGTCACATAATGTATGTTGGCCTGTTGGTCTCTAAGCCCATTGACTATTTCAGTGAGCCTCTTCCACAGATCTGTGGCTTATATCTTGCTTTACTGATCATTTTGATAGAAAGTGCTTGAATGACTACTGACCAGTTGCACTCACGCCAATCATCATGAAGTGCTTTGAAAGGTTAGTCATGTCACACATAAAGACTAATCTCCTTGCCTCCCTTGACCCTCTTCAGGTTGCATACCGCTCAAACACGTCAACTGAGGATGCCATATGCTCTGCCCTTCACCTCTCCTTGATACATCTGGATAAAAAGACACATATGTCAGGATGCTATTCATAGACTTTAGCTCCGCCTTCAACACAATCATCCCTCAAAAGCTGGTTGTAAAACTGAGCAGGTTGGGCCTGAAAACCACCCTCTTGGATC
>NW_024381486.1:0-21871 GCF_016835505.1 Polypterus senegalus
AGATACAAGTTTAATGAGAAGACGCAGGGTATAAAGCCTCGATGCTAAAGACCTGGCAAAGTCATGCCTTCTCTGCTGGCCTAAAAAAATATCTGAATCACAAACTGATGTTAATTATATTTTGTCCAAGAATACTTATTAAATAATTCCAAATAGTCTGTCCGCTTCCTTTCATAGCTTTTCCGATGGTTGTGCTGCTTCCAGGCATGTATTTTCGTATTAAAGCATTTAACCAATCACATTTCAGCCATCATTTGTTGCCAGGCAATCAGGCCTTCACAATCCATTGTGAAGGCCCTCTAACACATAGTAAATGTCGATTAAACTGTTGCTTCAACCAATCAGATTTTGAGTTGGTGTCAGTAGGACCCTCTAGCAGGCGTACGGCAACGTCACTGTATTCAGACCCATTGATTGGATAGAAGCTGATATGAGGAACTCTACAAGGCCACTGAATGCACTGCAAGTGCTCCGAGCGCAAGATCCTTGCGCGCACTATGGCCAACTCCATGGCAGGATTCTGGACAATATTATTTGCCAGACAAAGACCAGATTTCAAGACCACGAAAAACTGATGTTTGTCACACTCCTCAACCCCCAGAAGTTTCAGGAAAACAAGATAAATTTCCCGCATTCAGCCTTCTCCAGTTTAACACAGAGCAACGGAGCAGTTTTTGATCTGACTTGGCTAAGAACAGAACTGACTGTAATGTATGCCATGGATGATTTTGCAGGATGATTTTTCAGGAAAATCTCCCACTGATCTCCTTGACTTCCTTGACAGGGCAGGTTCGACTTTCAGCATTACCTTCGATGGCGATAGAAAGGGACTTTTTGATGGAACTGAAGCGCATGGATAATCTGTACGACAGAGTAATTAAACTGTTTTTGAGGAAAGAGAGGAGGATGGATTTTGTTTACAAATAATCTGAATTTTTGGTGAGTTAAATATTGCGATTTTCCTAAATAATATTGCAAGTTTATGAGTTACTAGCAAAATACCCGCGCTTCGTAGTGGCGAAGAACTGCATTAAAATTTTTATTAAGAAGAAAATTAAACCTTTTTAAACTGAGGGAAAATATGCCAATAATTATTTGTTAAGGATCTCTTTGTATACCATGTTGTCAGTTCGGCCCTCCGGTTGTAACATGACCAAGCTGTGCGCTGAGCTTACTCTTGAGCATGCAACGTACAGTTGGCCAGTGAACAGTAATCTTGTCTCAAATCTCACAGCTTGTATTGCTGCTGTCATAATCGGTTGAAATCGTCACCTGTGAATCTAAGATGTTTAAGAGGCATTGGCGGTTGTCGAAAGGTGTAAAATATTTGGCCATTTCGGTACACTTCGGCAGCCATCAACTCACATGCAGAACCATAGGTGAAGGGCTCAAGCATTTCACTCTTCTAATGCTCCTGTGTAGTCTAATTATCTCCTGTACCGTCATCAGTCCACACCTTGAACCTGTCCCAGTCATTCAATACATAAGACACAATGTTCCTCCGGATATCAAGAGTGAGCCTGATATGGCCGTGCAATATGTAATAAAGAGAATGGAAAGGTAGATGGTATCTCCGGGCATAGAAACCACTCGGTAAGTGACAGTTCTTTGATCGATAGTGATCATCTCGATAAACATGGTAATGGGGGTTGGAATGATAAAGGAAATGGATACCTGAACAATGTAAAGTAAGTGTAAAATACCTACACAATAACTATAATTGTAATAAATGAACAATAAAACAGCGGAGAAGCCGTGGATTAAACAAAAAGGCTGTAGTTATCAGTAGGGAGACGTGAATCTCGTGGCGAAGCAAGGAAGGGAATGTAGAGACCGGAGCGACGGACAGTCTTATATAGGCAGGCAGCCAACAACGTGGGAGGCGTTGGGATGGGGTACCCAACGCCACCTCACACAGTGACCGAGTTGCAGGCTATGGATGTATATATGTACATAAGTAGGATTCAGTTAGCGTTGGGAACCCGTGTACCAAATTTCTTGAAGATAGGCCCATAAGTAACAAAGATTGTTGAAAAGTTCAATATGGCGGCCGACAGTGGTGTCATACCAACGAAAAAAGTACCAAATTTCAGCCTTCTACCTACACGGGAAGTTGGAGAATTAGTGACGTTGGAAAGTTCAATATGGTGGCTGACATTGGCGTCATACCACCGAAATAAGTACGTACATCGGTTTCGGTTAGCTCAGGGAAGCCACCTACCAAATTTTGTGAAGATGGGTCCGTAAATAAGAAAATTCAACATGGCAGACGTTGTTGACCGTTATGACCGTTACGCGTTGAATTTCGAAATGAAACCTGATAAACTTTTGAAAGTAAGCTGTAAAGAATGAGCCTGCCAAATTTCAGCCTTCTACCTACACGGAAAGTTGAAGAATTAGTGACGTTGGAAAGTTCAATATGGCGGCCGACAGTGGTGTCATACCAACGAAAAAAGTTCGTACATCGGTTTCCGTTAAAAGTTCAATATGGCGGCCGACAGTGGCATCATACCACCGAAATAAGTACCAAATTTCAGCCTTCTACCTACACGGGAAGTTGGAGAATTAGTGACGTTGGAAAGTTCAATATGGTGGCTGACATTGGCGTCATACCACCGAAATAAGTATGTACATTGGTTTTGGTTAGCGCAGGGAAGCTGCCTACCAAATTTCGTGAAGATGGGGCCATGAATAAGAAAGTTCAATATGGAGGACGTTGTTGACCGTTATGACCATTACGCATAGAATTTCGAAATGAAACCTGATTAACTTTTGTAAGTAAGCTGTAAGGAATGGGCCTGCCAAATTTCAGCCTCCTACCTACACGGGAAGTTGGAGAATTAGTGACGTTTGGAAAATTCAATATGGCGGCCGACAGTGGTGTCATACCACCGAAATAAGTACGTACATCGGTTTTGGTTAGCGCAGGGAAGATACCTACCAAATTTCGTGAAGATGGGGTCAGCTTTCTACCTACACGGGAAGTTGGAAAATTGGTGACGTTGGAAAATTCAATATGGTGCCTGACAGTGGCGTCATACCATCGAAATAAGTAAGTTTCGGTTTCGGTTAACGCAGGGAAGCTGCCTACCAAATTTCGTAAAGATGAGGCCATAAATAAGAAAGTTCAACATGGCGGACGTTGTCGCCCGTTATCGACCGTTATGACTGTTATGTGTAGAATTTCGAAATGAAACCTGCTTAACTTTTGTAAGTAAGCTGTAAGGAATAAGCCTGCCAAATTTCAGCTTTCCACCTACATGGGAAGTTGGAGAATTAGTGATGAGTCAGTGAGTCAGTCAGTCAGTCAGTCAGTCAGTGAGTGAGACAGTGAGGGCTTTGCCTTTTATTAGTATATATATATACTCCCCAAACTCTTGTTATTTGTTAACACACTTGTTCCTGGACAGCATTCTCTGATTTGGTTTTACATTTTTTTGTCGTGTTTCTTATTTTCTTCTGGCTTGTCTGGTTCTTGGTTGGGTTTTTAGGGCTCTAATGCTACATTTTTATTAGTTTTTAATTCATTTTGAAGAGGTTAAAATATTTTTGTATATTTCCACAACACTATTTTTTGTGGGCATTGCCATTTTGGTGCCAGTAGCTCAGTCGGTAGAGCGGGTGGTCCAGCAATCGGAGGGTCGCAGGTTCGATCCTGGCTCCCGGCATGAGAATGCAGCTGTTGTGTCCTTGGGCAAGACACTTAACCTACCTTGCCTGCTGGTGGTGGTCGGAAGGATTGGTGGCGCCAGTGTTCGGCAGCCTCACTTCTGTCAGTGTGCCCCAGGGCAGCTGTGGCTACATAGTAGCTTATCATCACCAGCGTATGAATGTGTGTGTGAATGGGTGAATGACTGTTGTGTTGTAAAGTGCCTAGGGGGGTTCTTGAACTCTAGTTAGGCGCTATATCAAATACAGGCCATTTACCATATAAGTCACATCATCAGTGCGATCATATCAAGGGTGGTGATCTGCATAACAGCTTGTCCAAGATTGTGGACATTGTTTTCATTCAAACCCTGTACTTGTTTTTTGTTAATTTAGACTTCTGATTAGTGATTGTCTTCTTTGTGTACTGATTACAATTTAGGCTTAGTGATTAGGTTTTGATTACAAATTTTCATCTTCTGCTCGCTTACTAACATTTTGTAATGCAGGAAACACAAATCTCATTGATGATGTCAAGAAAACAAAGAAGCTGGAGAAAGACCACACTGGCATCTGCATCCAATGAGGAACTGTACATTTCTTGAAGTTTTTAGTACAGACTATCCGATGCAGACAAAACACATTTCACCTATAATCCAGAAGACTCACTAGAACCTTAGACATCTGAGGAATCCTTCAATCCTATAATGAGGTTCACCAAAACCTACAGGAGAACAATGCAGCCTTTTGTCACTGGCTGCATTATATCTTGGTATGATGCCTGTTCAACTCAGGACCACCAAGCACTATGGTGGCTGGTAAATTGGCAAAGAATATTATAGCTTCACAGTGTTTTACCTCATTAAAGAAAAGTAAAACGAAATTTGTCATGAATGAGTAAAACTTCATTTTAGAAAAAGTAATAAAGATGAACTACTCTGTAAGGATGTGGTGAGTGTTGTCTCTATCCCCTTCTTCACCCTCCTTTTGGAAAATCAAAACATGGTCAGCCTATCATTGATCCTCTCTAGCTTCTTGAACTGGAAAAATACAGCAATACAAATTTAAATATTATAAACATTATGAGCTTTGCAGCCACCTGTTGCCCAGTACAATATATTTACCATGACTTATCTAAACTGAAACAGAAACACATTGAGTTTAGAATTACAGGACTTTGACAATAACATGTAAGAGTAAGTAGAGAGATTATGTTCAGTGTGAGGAGTAATGCGTTTTTAAAGTAAAACAGACATTTGCTCAAATGTTATCCAGGTTATGGTAATAAGCGACAACACAGCATACTGCCAGAAGGCTTGAGCTCTCATGTCATCATGAAAAAAGTGTGCTATCTTTTAGATAATAAAACTGTTTGCTTCATTTCACGTATTAGGTTGTATGACATACCATATAATTTGACAACTAATAAGAAAAACTATTTTCAAACTTTCAGAATGGCATCAATGTGGATTTTTAAGCTAATGCTTGCTACATTTTGGCATGAAAGACTAAACTAATAAAGGCTTACGAAAACTAAAACCTCAGTCCTGAAAAACCATATAAAAAGTAAAAAGTAAAATGAAAAACAGAACAAAAAAAACTAAGTATAGAAAATAGTTAAAAACTAATAATAGATATAAACTAACAAATGTAATACAAAACTAAATAAAAGCTAAAACCAAAAAAATCTTAAACTAGAACAATACCACAGCTCTTTTTTTTTCAAGTCGTATGTAACACATACACTCTTAGAAGGGCAAACACTATTATTACACTTACCTGCACAGTGACTTTCATTATCTCTTCCCTCCATTAGCAGTTGCCTTACGAGGTTCACCGTTCAGATCATTAGGCTACTTAGAATTCTGATAATCATGCTAGTAAATGCAGAAGCATACCTGGCCTTTCCAAAGTACTGAATAGTCTGAAACTGAATTTACTCTTTTCAGCTGTTATTTAATATCTGCTGATAGACAGATTTATATCTGACCTGTCATTCTACTGTCACTAGTCTATGGGAGAGATGCAAATATGAATCTCTAAAGGAGAAACTTGAATTTGGTAAAGCCTAACTTTAAATGCAAAATATTAATTTTATTTTGGAAAACTTCCTCGCTACTTTTTTCTCAGTGAATGTTTGTTTAATTTATTATTACAACCAATTCTTTAACAAGCTAAATACATTTTGTGTTAAAAATCAAATAATTATACTTATAGACCACAGCAACATTACCAGCTGAAATGTGTGTATGTGTGCATGTGTTTATACTGATGTTCCAGTGTTCAACATTATGTTTCAATTACATATTTTAAAATTTCGAAATTAGAATTATTTTGAAGTCTTCCTTCTTCAGTTAAAGATATCTTTTAGTTTTGTGTTGTTACTTCTGCCTTCTTAAAGCAATACTGCATTTCATTTGATGAATTATTTTTACTCACTGCATGTCACACTTGCAGAACTTCAAAAAAACCAGGGTGAAGTGTGATTTCCTCAAGTGGAAATCCAGCCAAGTTCAACATACATTTAAATGTTGATTCCCATTTGTAATGATAATTAGCAATCAGCAGTATAAAATATAATTTATTAAAATGAAATTACATTCATTTTTATTTTGTTTAATTGCTATGGTAACATTTCCTAAATCCTCATCTCAAAAAGTAGTGAGCTGAAATGATACTTACCTTTCAAACCAGTGTTGGTTGGACTTTCCACTTTCATTGATGAGTATTCAACCAGATCACTTTTTTGAAGAGCCTCTTCCAAGAATGCAGCTACTAAGCACACAGGCAGTCAGAGCTCTGGTCACTCTTCTGTTTTTCTTTTGATAGTCACAGATGTCAGTGTACTGTTATCTTCCTATTTTAGAAATTCTGAACAAGTCACATTTCTCAATAATGCTAACCATCATAAACTACTTTACTTTTAGGACTGGAGAAAATAAAAAAATGGTCCAAAGACATGTGATTTACTTCAACAGGACTGCCAGTTTTTAGACCATTCAGTAAATGTTAGAAACAGTTCACCAGTAATAATCAGATGGTGGATCTAGAGGTAATTAGAAGCACTTTGGCCAAAAAAGAAAGAAATCCTGTTAAAAATTTGTCTCACAACAGGAATGCACAATCTTGTCTTCAATTTTTTTAGCCTGACAAATTAATAAGATTTTGTTTCCATGCCTTGCCATCAACTCTCCACTAGTGGAAACCTACAGTATAGATAAATGATTTCTATGTAAAATTACAAAGAAGTTACCTTTTAACTACCACTTATCTTTATTTATTTTCTTTTTTTTTCAAGTTAATTTTTTAAAAGCATATAACATTCCATACAATCAAGTCAAACTTGCAAAACTAAATTCAATTCAACCCTCACCCAAGAGAAAGAAAGGAAGGCCAACAGCAAGAGCAAAACTTTAAGAGTAGAAAAGAGGGGAGAGAATACATCGCCTTTATCCAGCAAGGAGTGCTAGCTCCCTGGCAATGAGTTCTTTTTTGATTGCAGCATGTTACATAACCTGAATCTATATAGATATATAATAAAGAACGACACCCCTCCCTAGTGATCACACAAGAGAGATAACTTAGCTCTGTTTAATATCGGCTTATGCTGCATAACAGACGAAGGAAGCAAATTGCAAAACCCAGTCCGGGAGAGGGGTCCGATGTGAAGAGTCTGCCATCTTCACCGTTGCAGTGGAAGGATTTTCAGGACCGAATGACGTTATATCCCATCCATCCATCAACTTCCAAAGGTGTGCCGGCAATGTTCCAAGGCTTTATGCTGTTTTCTCCATGTGCAGGCCACTACTTAGGTGAAGCATGCCATTCCAAACAAGACAACAAGGGTACAGTTTCATGCTGACTTTGACAGACAATAAATAGTATTCAGCAGTTCTCAGTCTGACTGCATGTTTTCCATTTGTTTTAATCTCTCTTATATAATACTGTTTGCCTAGCAGTTCTATATGGTGAACCCTTGTGCTAAATCAGTCTTTGTGTCAACTGTGCATGTGAGTAGAAGAAGACAGATTTATAACATATATTTGCACAGAGCACAGTGACATATTAAGCTTATGCTTATTACACCCCCCCAATTCAAATGCTTATTCTAAAATGTTACTGATTAGATCCTGCCAAGTTTTAAAAAGGTTTTGTATAGATCCTCTAAGTGAGAATTTGATTTTTTCCAGTTTCAAATAGTATATAACATCAGTTATCCAATGGTTTAAAAGAGGTGGGCTGGGACTCATCCAGTTGAGAAAGATATGTCTACATGCTAATAGTGAAGTAAAGGCAATTACAGTTTGCTTCTCCTTCTCCACTTTAACACCGTCTGTGAGCCCACCAAACACAGCTGTTAGTGGATTAGGAGGGACTGGGACACCAAGGCTGTCTGACAGGCAACCAAAGATTTTGGTCCAGAATGATGTTAATGTGGTGCAGGTCCAGAACATGTGACCCAGTGAGGCTGGAACTTGTTTGCAATGTTTGCAGGTTAGATCTTGCCCTGGGAATGTTTTGGACAATTTCAAATGAGACAGATGTGTTTGAGGTGAGGAAAATTGGGCAGATTTCATTGGGCAAAATTTCTAATTTGGAGATAGTGGAAAAATTGTGCGGATGGGAAGCTAAATTTGGAATGTAATTATTTGTAGCATGTGAAGACGTTGTTGATGTACAGATCTCCAAGTGATTTAATCCCGAATGTTATCCAGACATTAAAAACTGTGTACGTTTGAAAGGATGGAAGAAGGTGGTTATTATGTAGAGGTGCCACAGATGAAAGCTTCTCTATCTTGAAGTACTTCCTACATTGGTTCCACATTCTGAGTGAATGAAAGACAATTCGGTTGTCAGAGTATTGGTGATAACTCGTATTTAACTGGGGTACAAAGTAAGGAATATAAAGTACTGCAGGATTTCATTTCTATTGTGGACCAAGCCTGTGTCTGTTCATCTATTTGTGTCCATGTCCAGGTTTTTATAGTTTGTATATTTGCTGCCCAGTAATAAAACTGAAGAGCCATGCCACCTTCTGGTTTAGATCATTGTAGGGTTGTACTTTAGATGCACGCATGTTTTGAATTCCAAATAAATGAGGTTATGATTGAATATAATTTCTTATAAAATTGATTTGTTAATGTACAGTATATGGGGATGTTTTGAAATAGAAACAAAAGATTAGGGAGGATATTCATCTTGATTGTGTTAATTCTCCCTGCTAAAGTAAGGTGGAGGGTAGACCATCTGTGCACATCTTGTTTAAGTTTTTCCATGCAGACTGAAAAATTTTGTTGAAAAAGATCTTTAAATTTACTTGTGATGTTAACCACTAGGTATTTAAAATGGTCTGCAATGATAAAAGGGAAGATGTCCAATCTAATGTTTTTCATTAAAGAATTCACTGGATAAAGCACACTTTTATTCTAATTAGTTTTGTAGTGATATTTTCTGTTCAAGTCCTTCTTTGATAATCCCCTTTATCTCTGATCCATTTTGAAAGTGAACAGCCAATGTCTCAATGGTTATTGAAAACAGCAGTGGTGACAGGGGGCATCCTTGTCTAGTACCACATTCTAGTAGTCTGAAATAATGTTAATAACAATTGAAGCTTCTGGACTGGTATACAGTGTTTCATTCATGTGCATGTATTAGGGCCAAACTCAAATTTGTACAATGTGGTGAAGTGGTAGTTCCATTCAGCCATATTAAATGCTTTTCTACATCCAAAGATAATTAGGTCTCCAGAGTGTTAGACTTTATGGGTGAATATACTGTACTACATTAAACAGGCATCAAAGATTGGAAGCTAACTGTCTACCTTTAACACTAGATTTACCAAAGCCTACGAAAAAACTTGTAATCCCGGCCCACCTTAAATCCATTCACACCTCTCCGTCAGCCTCTTTTGTCTTGTAAATGTGTCGATCATCACAAGCAGCAAGCAGCCTGCTATCACATCCAGACAGCAGAAAGAGCAAAAAGTTCTTCCAGCTCAAGCCTTCATTATCTGTGAGTGAGACACCTCGAGCTGTATTGAGTAAATACTATATCGTTATTTGGAACACATGAATTTCATGTGTGTTCTGTGTCTACAACAATCTATGTACATATCGTTAGAACAGAAATGTTTTTCATGTTCTAGTAATAATTGACAAAATGTAGACATGAAGTGTATAATGTGTGAAGCCTGAAGCCCAAATATCAAATAAACACTTTCACAGAGGCTACAAATATAACAGAACAAGTGCGCTTCTATTCAAGAATATAACTGCAGAAAAAGAACCCGCATTAGGCTGCAAAATTGACACACACTTAATGCAATCACTTTGGTGATGCAGCGGTAAGAACTGCTGACTGGTAATAAAAGTCACAGGTTCAACCCCAGACTCCTCCATTTTGAAAAGTGAGCTATTACTCCTATTATTATAGAATAAAAACATACATTTGATTTGAGTCTGTAACAGCCGTGTAAATGTATAGTACTTGTAAAGGTTAGCATTTTTTTTTATTCAGTTTAATTCTCAGTCACTTTCACACTCCCCCCAATCTAACACTGCTGTTTTCACATAACGACGTGCTATAACAGAGGTGAACTCAGATGAGGAATAGGGTTCTACATCGGAGAAGGAATGCACTTGTACTTTTGCTGTCACTGTACTTTGTATATAAAAGCCAGATTGAATGTTGTTTACCTATTTACCTGGTCAGAAATAACAACAATGTCGTACCTGCAAGATTTGATTGTGGGCAAGATCAATTCTTCACTAACAATGATGTACTGGTAAGAAAAATAAATATGAGTGTTCACATTAGGAATGGATATAAATAAGTTTTGAATGAAGTCTCTATCATCCACTTTGGATGAGTAGATATTCATCAAAATCACTTTAAAATTAAATATAATACTTATCACCATCACATATCGACCTTCAGGATCAGATACTATATCTGATACTGCAAATACAACTGTTCTATAAATGAAGATTCCCAAACCTCTAGTTTATATTATAAAGCTTGGATGGAAAATTTGGACAGTCCAATCTCTATTCAACTGAAACTAATTCTTGCTTATTAAGTGAGTCTCCTGTAAAAATACTCTCCTGGCCATTACAGCTCACAGGATTCACTGTTTGGACATAGAGACATCGCTTGTAAACGCTGGTTTTCATTTTAAAGTTTTAAATTAAGGTAGTACATTATTAGATATGATAGCATTAACCTTAATTTCCAATTTTTCCAGGTGTTATTGCTATGATGCCTATTGCTGTGTTAGCATTTAGAGTTGTGGGGGTAAAAAGAATATATTAGAAATAGGTTGCTCTGTTTCTTTACCCTCCACACTTTACAAAGTCCCAGTCCTCTGACATGCCTAGAGACAGAGCATGTCCAGAACAAAGCAAACCCACAAGCACTGGTGTAAAAGATTAAAGTCGAGATATCTATTGGCAATATAATCCAAATACTATAAACCTAGAATATAGTTTTAAACAGGCCCGAAAGAATAAATTCAGGGAATAATGTTAAACAGTACGCTTGGATGCCCTGCGGTGGGCTGGCACCATGCCCAGGGATTTGCGCCCTGTGCTGGCTGAGAATGGCTCCAGCGGACCCTGTGACCCTGTGTTAGGATATGGCGTGTTGGGAAATGGCTGACTGAGTACCCTTGGAGAAGCTGATATTCATGTAATTATGTTTAAATACATATAAGTATAATTGTAATTTAAACATAAATGTAGCAGAGAAGAAAATGTATAACTACAACAAAAGTCTCATTGCAAATGTGACAAATTGCAGGTAGAATTTTTTTCCCTTCCCAGTACATGGTGTGACTCATGATCGTATTTCAGTGTTGGGATCAATTTTTTTTATCTCTTTTTCTGCTTCATACGGAGAACTAGAAATGTAGAACTTGCCTTGAATATCCACGCTCAGTTTAGCAGGATGTAAGAGGTTGCATCTGATTTTGACTTTGCGTAAGCACTGTTTAATACTGTAAAATGTGAGTAGTGTCCACTTTCAGAGCCACGGCATCAGACGTTTCAGGACTAACTTCGTAAAATGACTTTCTGAAGGTTTCGGCAGGTCTCGGCAAAGCCCGGAAAGTAACGTCAGGTGAAGGACCCATTCATAAATTAAGCGATAAAAGAGAAGGGAAAAAAGTACATCAAACCAAACAATACGCATCAGTAGTTATAGGCGGCGGCAAGTGTCAAAATCGCAATTAGAGCAGTCCATCAAAATGATTAATGACTTTTAAGCCCCGCCCCCTGTGACGTCATACCGGAAGTGCCGCCCGCTGACGCAAGACCGGAAGTCCTGCCCCGTCGCCTCCTGATGACGTCACGTCGGAATTCCCCGCCCCTCCACGTGACCTCTCTCCGCCCAGTTGGCACTGCCCCCTGGCGTCGGATTGGTGTAAGGCTTCCCGTCCCCTCCCCGACTCCTCCTTGAACCCTCCCCTGGCCCCTGATTGGTTCCATAAACTGTCAACGGACCGTGTGATGGATGTCTGACCGCTGGTTGAACCCGGATTGCACCTGCCGGGCGAAATAAACTGTCAAGGGTCCGTGTGATGGATGTCTGCCCGCTGGTTGAACCTGGATTGCACCTGCCGGGCGAAATAAACTGTAAACGGACCGTGTGACGGATGTCTGCCCGCTGTTTGAACCCGCTCAGCCCACCTCTCCCGAAGGACAAGCCCGGGCGTGTTACAGCCTTTACCTCGACAAACTCAGACATGCCCGGGGGCTGCCTCGGCCCCCGCCCTTTCTCTGGCACAAGCCCAGACAGGCCCGAGGCCTGTCCTGACCGGCTCAGACCAGCCTAAAGTCGCCCCAGTACCAACCCGAGGATGTTCCGTACCCTGCCGGCCTAAAGGGACCTGCCTCGGCCCCTGGGTCCGAGGCAGCACCTGACGGACGGCCTCCCCAGACCTCCCAGTCCCCGATACTTACCGCCAGTTCTGAAAAGGCCCTATAAAAAGCGAAGCATTTTGTTCTATCTACGATTTTAAGATGAGCACACCATTAAAACATCTCATCTTTACTTCAAAAACCTGCATTTTTCCAACTCACACACACACAGATAACACACACACAGTCTGAGTCAGGCTGCATTTAACCATAGGTGCCCCACACTTCCCGGTCACCCAGACTTCCCAGTCCCCCACACTTCCCTGCGAAGCCTAAAAGCTAAGCCCTTTGTTCTATCTACGATTTTAAGATGAGCACACCATTAAAACATCTCATCTTTGCTTCAAACTAAGTCAAGCTGCTTTTTTTCCAGCTCACACACACAGATAACAAACCGTCGGATCAAAGACACTGTCTGAGTCAGTCAGCGTGATCGCACCCTGTTTCTGGGCCCCCCGGGATCAGGCCGCACCTAGCGGCCAGTCTCCCCACCACTTCCCAGCCACTTCTGAAAGTACTGTATAAAAGCGAAGGATTTTCTTGGTTCTATGATTTTAATATGAACACGCCATTAAAATATCTATCTCATCTTTGCTTTATCACTTACAGGTCCATCCTTTTCCATCTCACAGAAATTCCTCAACCAACATTGAATCAGGTTCCCAGTGACAGACTCTGCAGTAAAAACATTCTTAGCAATGAAGCAGCCCCGCTTTTAGCAGACCCCCTTGCAAGAAGGCCTGTGTGCTCTGTCTCTCTCTCTCTCTCTCTCTCTCTCAGAGCGCAGACACGGGCTGAGACAGACCCTGCTGCAGCGTGGAGCGCAATCGCCTCCACATAGTTGTGTGCTTCAAGCACCCATTCCAGCCGGGTGAGCCCCTGTGAGATCGCCCGCTTGTCAACAGCTGTCTGTAAACTCCCCTAACCCATACGTCAATGGGCTCGAGACCACGCAGACCCTCTGTCTATGATGGATGGATCTTTTAAAGTTAAGGGATTTTTAAAGATTAGCTTGTAAAGCTTGAGATAACTACTAGTTCAGCCCTCTAAAAATCACACATAGTTAAATAATATGCAGTAGTTCCCTTTTAAAGCATGTTTGAGACGTCTAAAAAATCTAGCCTGGGCTGATTGGTGGCTGATATCAAAAATGTTCACATATATACAGAGCTTAACCTTAGGGGCCCTCTCCATTGAGAATATTCAGGAGAGGCTTTAAAGCGCAGGCCGGTGGTGCAGTAACTCTGACATAATAAAAGTATTCTGAACTACTTGCAGAAGGGACCTGGTGGTGAAATGCCTACTCTTTCGAAACGGCCTCTCTCTGTACGGAGCCGCCTGTTTTTAAAAGGTTGAGATAACAAAACATTTTTGTTTTATAAACTCTCATTTGGACAGCCGGTTAGAGACAGACTCCAGGAAATGACTGTAACGGTGTTTTCATTCATTCATTTCGCTAAATGTAATTATTTTAATACAGAATAGTAACCCAAAATCTGGGTGATTTTAGACGTGTGAGTAATATAATGAAGTTATTTTTAAAAGTAACCCCACACCGCACAAGAGAGACAGATTCTACGTGTGTTTTAGGATTTGCTGCGGTCAGTGATGAATTTTTTTTTTTTTCTCAGCTCATTTCTATCACCTAGGAGCTTTTGACAAAAGAAACCTCTCTAAATACACTTGTGCATTTAAACAGAGATTTATAAGAAAGCAGGTTTTCTACCTTATTCCAGTTTTGTACATGCATGTAAAAGCACTTACTGTTACACTAGCACAAAAGTTTGATATTTTCTGTCTACTCAAAAAAACTGAAATTATTTCTGTTAACACAGATGATAATTAGAAATCATTTTACTATTTTTAATTAAAAGTTAAAACAGAAAAGCCCAATTATGATTTTTGTTTTGTCATGGGAGGGCCCTAGGGTGACACTTTTCCCCTTTATACTCTTACTTATGTAGACCTTAAAACATATTCTTACCAAAATAGTTCATCACTTCCCAATTCCTGTAACTTCAGATAATTAGACAGAGCTCCATGACAGGCAAGAGAAGATTATAGGTCAAATACACAGTGTCAGAAAATAAAATAAAGTGTGAACACCGCGCAGACCCTCTGCCCATGACGGATGGATCTTTTAAAGTTAAAGGATTTTTAAAGATTAGCTTGTAAAGCTTGAGATAACTACTAGTTCAGCCCTTTAAAAATCACACATTGTTAAATAATATGCAGTAGTTCCCTTTTAGATCACTTTTGAGACATCTAAAAAATCTAGCCTGGGCTGTATAATTTGTAATTATAATACTTAATATAATTTGTATAACAATCCCACATTTTAAATACAGGTATCTTCAGCTGACCCTAAGGACCCGCATGCCTCAGGGAGCGGGTGATGGTTCCAGCAGGGGCCGATTTCACATATATACAGAGCTTAACCTTAGGGCCTATTTTTCTGGATTCAAACTCACCCCAGATTTTAAATAATCAAATACATGTATCTTCCATCTCACAGAAAATCCTCAAGCAGCAGGTTTGCCAGAGAGAGAAAGACCAAGTAGCATTTCTCAGCCCCAGCTTTTAGCCAACCCCTGCGAGCAGCCCCTCCTCTCTCTACACACAGAAAGTAAAGTCAGGTATGGGAGGACTCTGTGAGTTCGCTTGCAAACAACTGAGCCCGCCCGTTTCGAGCATCCATCCCCCATAGCTTCTCACTTCAGCTGTGCAACTCATAGGACGACTCCCACGGCGCTGAGGAAATTCTTTGAGGTCCTTTGAAGCACCCAGAGGTTATTTTTCATCTCTTTTAATTAAGGGAGTTTAGAATCACCCTTTTCAGAGAGCCATCCCCACTCCAATTATTTTAGACCGATTTCTCAACTGTCAACTTGCTGTCTGCAAGTTCCCTTCCTCCGGCCCCAGCCTGTTCGTGAGCGCTCAGAACGTCTGTCCGTGGAATGTACTTTATTTTTCAAGGTGATGCATGAGATAACTAGTTTGATATAAGCCTTGTAAAAATCACACAGACGTATGCCGCAGTTCCCTTTTACATCATGTTTGAGATGTATAAAACGTCTAGCCTGGGCTGATTGGCGGCTGATACCAAAAATGTTCACCTATATACACAGCTTAACTTTAGGGTTTATTTTCCGGGGGCTGTCTAAAATCAGACAAATGAGCAAACCCCTAATTTCCTTAATTACATTATCCTCCAGGCTGAGTAATGAACCACGTCCTGTACGTGTCGAGATGCCAGCCCATACCTGCCATCCCTTACACTATACAGTATAACATGTTTGGTTGCTCATTTTGTAAGTATAATATAATGAAGTTATTTTTAAAAGTAACACCACACCGCTCAAGAGAGACAGATTCCACGTGTGTTTTTGGATTTGCTGTGGTCAGTGATTTTTTAATTTTTTGCTTAGCTCATTTCTATCACCTAATGTGCTGGTTTAACTAGAGGCCTTTAAAACACCCTTTGGCAAGCCACGAATACGTCGGTCATTTTTTCAACTGTTTCCAAGGCACATAGCCCCCACAGCGTCTATATGAACTTCTTAGAAAAATGATTTATTTTATCTTTGTATAGGATTAAATGAAATATAACTGTTCTTCATGCAGACTATTCATGATTATTATAGGCGCCAAACGAGTATGTTTTTAAAAAAAACGGATCGCTGAATCCTTAATATTTCCAAGTTGATTCTGAAGTGCGTGCGTGCGTGAGCGCGCTCGTGCGTGCGTATAATATAAGATACAGCATTTTTTTAATTTCTGTCTACGTGTACGACGATTAATGTACAAATTCATAGGACTGAAGCAAACAATTGTAGTTTTTCATACCGAAAAGGGTAATCCAATCGAGTAGTTTTTGTCTCAGAGTCTGAAAATTCAAACAGGGGTCTCTCCTCTGAGAATATTCAGGAGTGGCTTTAAAGCGCAGGCCGGTGGTGCATTAACTCTGACATAATAAAAGTATTCTGAACTACTTGCAGAAGGGACTCGCTTGTGAAATGCCTACTCTTTCGAAACGGCCTCTCTCTGTACGGAGCCGACTGTTTTTAAGAGGCTGAGATAACGTAACATTTTTGCTTTATAAACTCTCATTTGGACAAGACTCCAGGAGCTTACTGTAACGGTGTTTTCATTCATTTCGCTAAATGTAATTATTTTAATACAGAATAGTAATCCAAATCTGGGTGATTTTAGACGTGTGAGTAATATAATGAAGTTATTTTTAAAAGTAACCCCACACCGCACAAGAGAGACAGATTCTACGTGTGTTTTAGGATTTGCTGCGGTCAGTGATTTTTTTTTTTGCTTAGCTCATTTCTATCACCTAGGAGCCTTTGGACAAAGGAAAACTCTGTAAATACACTTATGCATTTAAACGGAGATTTATAAGAATGCACAGGAGGCCGTAGTGAGGTGTGCTGGTTTAACGAGAGGCAGGGGATGTAAGTAGCCCTTTTTGCCCCTCCGAAGTTCATAGAACTAAAATCATGTTTTTTTTTTTTTTAAATCAGCAGCTTTAGCTCATGCTAGTGACCTCATAAATGGGAGCCAACTGCTCAGCACGCTTGTATAGCTCACAAAATAACAGAACTAATTACTCTTTCTGCTTAAACTAATGATCAAATATTCGGGTAATTCTTAATGAAACACTAAAGCGTTAGTGAACAAAAATAAATCTTCAGTAGCCAAGTAAAATGACCAGTTGCTTTAACATGAAAATAAAGCATCTAAAAGCATCTTTGTAAAGGTCCAATTTTCAAACATCATAAGAAAAATCCTTGTTTCCCAAAGAGTTCTGCCCATTTTTCCAACAGTTTCCTTGACTGATCTTTGGAATCATCAGGGCCTTTCTGATCACATCCACCCCAAACATAGCATAGAACTTAATTTCTGTACTCATTTTAAATGATAATAGCCAGTATAAAGTCCCTAAAGGAACTGGAGACATCAAATATCTTCTACCATATATCTTTTCTTGCCAGCCCAAGTCATTCAGATTCTGCTTACAACACAAATGTACGATTATTTTTTCTCAAATGGCCAAATCTTTTCTTTTTTTCATATCTTCGAGCCCCTTTTTGTTACTTCGCGCCCCCTAGGGGATCGCCCACAGTTTGAGAATCACTGTGTAGGGTTTAATTTTGTAAAACACTCTGCGGCATTTCAAACTAAGTTAGATTCCTTTGTTTCTTCAGCCGTCCATCGGTGTTCCATTTTTGTTATAAATTGAATTTAGTCTCTCTTCATTTACTAAGCATTTTATATGATGATTAGAAAACAGTTATCTTGTTCAGGCTTTAATTTAAAACAGCATTTTCATCAACAAGTTATAACCACTTTGGTAGTCAGGGGGCTTTGTATAATACAACGTTTTAGAAATTCTGTGAATGCTTGGTAATAGCCTTCCATTTTACATCAGTTATGAACCCCTGAAAATAAGAACGGTTATAGGAGGTTATAGGAGCAGATACACTACAAGGCTGATGCTTAGGCTTTGGACACGTTAGGCCAATCAGGATGGAAAATGTTTTTAGTGAATAGTTACATCATAGCTATTATATGTGTTAGCACAAGGATTAAAATTTTACTAAAACTGTGAGGTTTATCCTTTCTTTTAGGTAGTCCAGGAGACATAGGACAGCTGTCATGGAAAATTGCTTTCCTCTCTGTTTGTGAAAAAGCCCCCTTGGTTTTCGTAGCATTCAGGGTGAAAGGGATGTAAGTTTGAACTGTGATTCCAAGAGTCAACAAGTGTCTGCAAACTTCTTGAATACGAGTCCAAGGACCAGGGTTTGCGCAGGGGTCATAGTCAGGGGTAGAGTTACGCTAGACATTATTATTCCAAAATGAAACATTGACTCACCTCTATCACAAAGATAAGACAGTACAAACTAAAATGTACAAATACTAAGTGACAGAAGAGATTAAAAAACATCTTAAGACCGGATCACACCAAGCTCACCGCACACTACAACAGAACCTCCGTGTTCTGCGGTATATTATCAGCTAAACTGTCATCTATGTAGGCAGTTCCACGGGATTGCAAAGAGTTGGGGAAAACATTATTTAACATCTGCTAGTATGAGGCTAATTAACATTAGCCGGTTATTGTTATGAATCTTATCTGACACCCAAAGTCAGGCTTGTGTTCCTCCTGATTCAGGAAGAACATTAAATATTGGAGTTTAGAATATGAACTAGACTGATAGTCTTGATGGTAAGGACATTTGTGCCAAAATAAAATAAATAATTATGAAGTAAATAACCACATGAAAAAGTGGAGTGATTACAATTTGAAAAACTGCCATGATGTGTAAAAACATTTGAAATAAATAAGAAGCTTTTTTGACATGCACAGTCCAGAATAGTCTGAATGTGTCTTAAAGAGTTCACTTTTAAATAAAACTTAAAAAGGAAAATTAAAAATATTAAATCTGAATGAAACACAGAAGTACCATTTAATGATATCAATTAAGGTTAAGTATTATCAAGCACGGCATCTATTTATCAGGTTTATTTAATTTAGTTATAAACAAAATGATTGTTGGCATTTGGCTTTGAAATTAACAATAGTTTGATAGAGCTTTAAGAATGAGAATGCAAGACAAACCTCTACACTCTATAACAAAATGTTGCTGTTCCAATAGGAATATCTCGGATCTCTGTTTTATTTTAACCTTTTGACAAGAAGCCCCTGGTCAGGGAAATATACCACCTATATTGAAAATGAACAGTGCCGACATGCTAACTAAATAGATATAATCTAAGGTATTTTAGAATATGGCCCTAGGCGCTAACCCCATGATTCTGACCAACTAAAGGGTCTGCACTCAATTGTCCAACTTCCTGCGGGTGCTATGGATCTTGGAATGGAGACGGCAAAAGATTCTCTAATCTTTACTCTGTAATGGTCCATATGACGGAGATCTAGCGCCTGTGTCCGCAGTGTTAACCGGTCATGGGACATGATGTTCAAAATTCACCTAGGGTTTTTCAAAAGAGATAGGATGAGTGCGGCGTGTGTTCTGTATTCTCTTTACTGTATTAACTATTCACAGTGACCATACCCGAGACCTTAGGTTTTTTATGCCGAAGTACCGAAGAACCTACATTCTGATACAGAAAAATAAATATAGAGATAGATAAATGTCGATACAAGTTAAGTAGGTATCATAAAGTGTCATGAGAATAAAATCTGATTTTTTAATGATTAGCAGGCCAAAGAACTGGCCATTTGAGAAAAAATAATCGCACATTTGTGTTGTAACCAGAATCTGAATGACTTGGGCCGGCAAGAAAAGATATAGGGTAAAAGATATCAGATGTCTCCGGTTCCTTTAGAGACTTTATACTGGCTATTCTCATTTAAAATGAGTACAGAAATTAAGTTCTATGCTATGCTATGTGGTGGATGTGATCAGAAAGGCACTGATGCTTCCAAAGACCTCTTTTGGAAACAAGGATTTTTCTTATAACGTTTTAAAATCGGACCTTTACAAAGATGCTTTTAGATGCTTTATTTTCAAAAGATGCTTTATTTTCATGTTAAAGCAACCGGTCCTTTTACTTGGCTACTGAACATGTATTTAATTAAGAATTACCCAATATTTGATCATTAGTTTAAGCAGAAAGAGTAATTAGCTCTGCTATTTTGTGAGCTATACAAGCGTGCTGAGCGGTTGGCTCCCATTTTTGAGGTCACTAGCATGAGCTAAAGCTGCTGATTTAAAAAAAAAAAACATGATTTTAGTTCTATGAACTTCGGAGGGGCAAAAGGTCCTACTTACATCCCCTAACTATAGTTGAACAAGCACACCCCACTACGGCCTCCTGTGCATTCTTATAAATCTCCGTTTAAATGCACAAGTGTATTTAGAGAGGTTTCTTTTGTCAAAAAGCTCCTAGGTGATAGAAATGAGCTGAGCAAAAAAAAAAATAAAATTCATCACTGACCGCAGCAAATCCTAAAACACACGTAGAATCTGTCTCTCTTGTGCGGTGTGGGGTTACTTTTAAAAATAACTTCATTATATTACTCACACGTCTAAAATCACCCAGATTTTGGGTTACTATTCTGTATTAAAATAATTACATTTAGCGAAATGAATGAATGAAAACACCGTTACAGTCATTTCCTGGAGTCTGTCTCTAACCGGCTGTCCAAATGAGAGTTTATAAAACAAAAATGTTTTGTTATCTCAACCTTTTAAAAACAGGCGGCTCCGTACAGAGAGAGGCCGTTTCGAAAGAGTAGGCATTTCACCACCAGGTCCCTTCTGCAAGTAGTTCAGAATACTTTTATTATGTCAGAGTTACTGCACCACCGGCCTGCGCTTTAAAGCCTCTCCTGAATATTCTCAATGGAGAGGGCCCCTAAGGTTAAGCTCTGTATATATGTGAACATTTTTGATATCAGCCACCAATCAGCCCAGGCTAGATTTTTTAGACGTCTCAAACATGCTTTAAAAGGGAACTACTGCATATTATTTAACTATGTGTGATTTTTAAAGGGCTGAACTAGTAGTTATCTCAAGCTTTACAAGCTAATCTTTAAAAATCCCTTAACTTTAAAAGATCCATCCATCATAGACAGAGGGTCTGCGTGGTCTCGAGCCCATTGACGTATGGGTTAGGGGAGTTTACAGACAGCTGTTGACAAGCGGGCGATCTCACAGGGGCTCACCCGGCTGGAATGGGTGCTTGAAGCACACAACTATGTGGAGGCGATTGCGCTCCACGCTGCAGCAGGGTCTGTCTCAGCCCGTGTCTGCGCTCTGAGAGAGAGAGAGAGAGAGAGACAGAGCACACAGGCCTTCTTGCAAGGGGGTCTGCTAAAAGCGGGGCTGCTTCATTGCTAAGAATGTTTTTACTGCAGAGTCTGTCACTGGGAACCTGATTCAATGTTGGTTGAGGAATTTCTGTGAGATGGAAAAGGATGGACCTGTAAGTGATAAAGCAAAGATGAGATAGATATTTTAATGGCGTGTTCATATTAAAATCATAGAACCAAAGAAAATCCTTCGCTTTTTTATACAGTACTTTCAGAAGTGGCTGGGAAGTGGTGAGGAGACCGGCCGCTAGGTGCGGCCTGAACCCGGGGGGCCCAGAAACAGGGTGCGATCACGCTGACTGACTCAGACCGTGTCTTTGATCCGACGGTTTGTTATCTGTGTGTGTGAGCTGGAAAAAAAAAAAAGCAGCTTGACTTAGTTTGAAGCAAAGATGAGATGTTTTAATGGTGTGCTCATCTTAAAATCGTAGATAGAACAAAGGGCTTAGCTTTTAGGCTT
>NW_024381487.1:0-25000 GCF_016835505.1 Polypterus senegalus
TGGCCCAGGCCTTGACCAAGACATCGTGCATCTGGACCGCTGCAGAGAAAGCCTTGTTTGCCTCCTCAGACCTGGGAAGAAGCACAGATGGAGTGTTACTAAAGCGCTCAGAAGCACTAGCTGGCTTCTTGTATTAGTCTAGCATTGACTATACTACATCTTACTCCCACTGACAAGCCTGTGATTAGACTGCTGGTGTTTGGTTTTGGGTTGGGTTGTGCGTTATGACATTCATATTTCTCTTGAGCTTCTGTGAAGTTTTAGTTTCCACTTGAGGGCAAAAAAATGTATTATCCATCCATCAATCTATCTATCTATCTACACTATATTGCTAAAAGTACTGGGATGCCTGCTTTTACACACACATGAGCTTTAATGACATCCCATTCTTAATATGGAGTCGGCCCACCCTTTGCAGCTCTAACAGCTTCAACCCTTGTGAGAAGGCTTTTCCTCAAGGTGTAGGAGTGTGTTTATGGGTATTTGTGACCAGGAGAGCATTAGTGAGGTCAGGCGCTGACATTGGATGAGAAGGCCCGGATCGTTCGCCATCTCCTAAAGGTGGTCTGTCGGGTTGAGGTCAGGGCTCTCTCTGTGCAGGCCAGTCAAGTTCCTCGCTCCTCCATTTCTTTATACACCTCGTGTTGGGCACTGGTGTGTGCGCAGTCATGTTGCCATCCCCAAACTGTTCCCACAAAGTTGGCAGCATGAAATTGTTCAAAATGGCTTTGTATGCTGAAGCATTAAGAGTTCCTTTCACTGGAACTAACCCCTGAGAAAGAACAACCACACCATAATCCCCACCCCACAACCAAACTTTACACTTGGCACAATGCAGTCAGACGAGTACCGTTCTGCTGGCCAGACTCGTCCATCGGATTGCGTGATTCGTCTCTCCAGAGGACACGTCTCCTCTGCTCTCGAGTCCAGGGGCGGTGGGCTTTACATCATTGCATTGCACTTGGTGATGTACGGCTTGGCAGCAGCTGCTCGGCCATGGAGACCCATTCTATGAAGCTCTCTACTCTGTACTTTTCTTGACCTTTTGGAGGTCTGTAGCTAAAGTTGGTGACTTCTGCCCACTGTGCGCCCTTCAGCATGCGCTGTCCCCGCTCTGTGATTTGACGCGGCCTATCACTTCATGGCTGAGTTGCTGTCGTTCCCAATTGCTTCCACTCTGTTATAATATCACTGATAGTTGATTGTGAAATTTCCTCACTGCTAAATATTCCACGAATGGACTTACTGGACAGGTGGCATCCTATCACAGTACCACGCTTGAATTCCCTGAGCTCCTGTGAGCGACCCGTTCTTTCACAAATGTCTGCAGAAGCCGTCTGCATGCCGAGGCGCTTGATGTTATACACCTGTGGCCATGGAAGTGACTGGAACACCTGAATTCAATAATTTGGAGGGGCGTCTCAGTACTTTTTGGCAATATAGTGTAGCTATTATAGACTGAAGAGAGAAAGACAAAGCTACAACAAGATACCAGCAAGATAAACCACATAGATGCCACTCTAAGTCTTTCATGGGGGTCCCTACTTTTCAGTAGCAGATGCCTGCTCAATGAAGCCATTGCAAGTGGAAGAAGCATTCGATGGTAAAGCAGCACCTCCCACTGGTTGCAAAAGCGGCTCTCAGCAGAGCTCCGAGTGACGCCTCCTTCAAGATCCTGCCGCTTATGCGAAGAGCATGAATCAATTTGGTAATTAAGAAGGGCACCTCACGGGATGGTAAGAGTTGGAGCATGTTGGCACTAAATCTGAAGCGCGTCCCATCCAGCCAATCAGACAGGTCATCAACAAGCCATCAGGCAGGCCGAGGCCTTTAATATCATAACTCACAAATGAGCGTCTGTAGCAGCTTGCTGGACCACTCAGGCTCTTGTGGCAATGTCGGATGCGCACGAGCCGATGCCCATTCAGCAACCTTGCCTGTCAAAGCAACGCTTTATAAAATGCTCATCTGGCCCATTTACTAAAAATGACTTTATCCATTGTGTCTCGAAACTGCCTTCAGGTGTCACGCCTTTGCGAATGTTGCAGATTACACGGCGGAGGACTGATAAATTGCTTACTTTATCAGTGGCTTCTATTTCTACAGCGGGCTTTGTCTCCTGTCCTCACCGTCTCTCCTTTCCCTGGGCACCATCTATCATTCTGACACATCTGATGACTCTCTCTGCCACTGCTCGCTCACCCTGTCCACTTGGGACTTCCGGGCAGAGCAAACACTGCAACCTGGTGACCCCCCCCCACCGGCTCTGCACCTCTAGTGTGCCAGCAAAAGCGAGGAAGGTGGCCGGCAGGTGGCCACAGACTACACCGCTGGAAAAAAAAAAACAGTTAAAAGCCTGCCTGTCCCAGGTGGAGGTCAGCATTGCCCACGGCAGACTTCCTGGCACGGCACAGCTGGGCAGAAGCACAAAGGGAAAAGAGACAGCAGGCTTCCTAACGCTGCGGCCCAAGCAGCCGACGGCGTGCCATCGATTTCTCAGTGTAATTGTGCTCAGGTGGAAATGCCCTAATTATTAATCTGCTGTCATATTGATTCTTGGCTGCTTGGCCGCTTATTTTTTTTTCCTTCTTCTCCCTTTTATAATTCATTCTTGTTCCCTCTAAATGATCTCTTGTCAGGAGTTTTAACCGGCAAAACTTTATTAATCAAATAGCTTTTAAATAAATGATTAAGCGAGAGCAAGTCAGAACGCGTCCACCCCCCCCCCATCAGACACAAAGCAATCCTGGGGGGGGGCATATTTTTCAATTCACTAGGCCTGCTGGGAAGGCCGACGTCCCATGGGCACGGTGGGTGGGCTAACTGGCGCCTGCCTGATCCGCATTCCAATGCAGAGATAATATGACCAGCTGGGCATAAACCCACCAGAATCGGACCTTAAACCTGTTTTGAGGTCAGCAAGACCCCAGGCAGCTATTTTCTCCAAGTTTCTTACACATTTGTGGTACTTTGATGTACAAAATACCACTGAACAGTACAGCCAGCGATCCACTAAAGAGAGGAAACCAAGGGCAAAGTTGAAAGGCAAGAATGGCACGATGGCAATGAGATAAAAAGGAAATACACCTTAAGAAACGTTTTTTTTTTGCCTGTGCTGCTTACCTAAAGTTATCTAAGTTGGCATTTTGTAGTTTGAACGCTGCAGAGACACGCAAAAGGCAAATCATTTACCAGTCACGACAGTTTTGTGATAAATCCTGTGGTTGGCAGCGTAACCTTCCCTTCAAAGGGGCCACTTCCTCTTCTTGTTTCTGGTGATGTATGCAGGTGAACAGCTACGTCACATGCGTTTTCGGTCATTTTAGTGTGAGAATTGTGAGAAGCCTAACTGTGAGTAGCAGAACAAGCATTTTGACAGATAAGAGGCTCAGTAGTGGGCACAATTAACCAGTAATACACCTGTTTCAGTCAGAATCAGCCACAACATTAAAAGCTCTGATAGGTCATGTGAATCACATTGACAATCTTGTTCCAGTGGCACATGTCAAAGGGTGGGATGTATTAGGAACAGTCAGTTCTTGAAGGTGATATGTTATAAGCAGGAAAAATGGGGCAGCATAAGGATCTAAGCGACTTTGACGAGGGCCAAGTTGTGATTGTTAGGTGACAGGGCTAGAGCTTCTCCAAAACGGTAGGTCCTGTGGGATGTTCCCAACATGCAGTGGTTAGTACCTACCAAAAGTGATCTAAGGAAGGACAACTCGTAAACCAGACGCAGGATGATGTGTGTCTAAAGGTCATGGATATGTGTGGGGCGCGAAGGCCGGCCGGCCTGTCTGGTCTGATCCCATAGAAAAGCTATTGTAACACAAATTGCTGGCCATGAGAGAAAGGTGTCAGGACACAGAGTGCTGTGTAGCCGCAGACTGGTCAGAGTGCCTATGTTGACCTCTGTCCAGAGCTAAAAGAGACTACAGCGGGTACGTGAACATTAGAACTGGACCATGGAGAAATGGAAGGTGGCCTGGTCTGCGGAATCCCGTTTTCTTTTAGATCACGTGGACGGCTGGGTGCGTGTGAGTTGTTTACCTGGGGAAGTGAAGGCAACAGGATGCATTATGGGAAGTAGGCAAGCTGGTGGAGGCAGTGTGATGCTCTGGGCAACGTTCTGCTGGGAGACCTTGGGCCCCAGCAATCATACGGATGTTACTTTGACATGTACCACCTGCTAAAAGATTGTTGCTGACCACATACACCTCTTCATGACAAACTGTCAGCAGAATAATGCACACTGCCACATAGTAAAAAATGTTCCAATGATGGTTTAAGGAATATGACAAAGAGTTCATCGACTTGACCAGCAAATTCCCTAGATCTCAATCCAACCAAGTATCTGGGGGGCATATGCTGGAAAAACAAGTCGAAATCCATGGTGGTTCTACTTCCCAACTAAGAGGACAAAAAGAATCGGCTGCTAATGTCTGGGCGCCAGATACGACACGACGCCTTCACTGGTCTTGTGGAGTTCGTGTCTCGGAGAGTCAGAGCTGTTTTGGCAGCACAAGGGGGGGACCTACGCGATATTAGGCATGTGGTTTTAATGTTGTGGCTGATCGGTGTACAGTTGTGGCCAAACGTTTTGAGAATGAAACAAGTGTTGGTTTTCACAAAGTCTGCTGCTTCAGTGTTTTTAGATCTTTTGGTCAGATGTTTCTATGGTATACTAAACTAGAATTACAAGCATTTCATACGTTTCAAAGGCTTTTATTGACAATGACATTAAGTTTATGCAAAGAGTCAATATTTGCATTGTTGGCCCTTCTTTCTTTTTCAGGACCCCTGCAATTCGCCCTGGCATGTGGTCCATCAACGTCTGGGCCAAATCCTCACTGATGGCAGCCCATTCTTGCATAATCAGAATTGGTGGGTTTTTGTTTGCCCCCTTCTTGAGAATTGGGCACAAGTTCTCAATGGGATTAAGGTGTGAGGCCATGGACCCAATATGTTGATGTTTTGTTCCCCGAGCCACTTAGTTCTCACTTTTGCCTTACGACCCGGTGCTCCATCATGCTGGATTGTTCATTGTTGGTCACCAAAGTGTTCTTGGATGGTTGGGAGAAGTTGCTCTCGGAGGATGCTTTGGTGCCAATCCCATTGAGAACTTGTGCTCAATCATCAAGAGGCGGGTCCACCAATTCTGACAAATTTCAAAGCATTGATTCTGCAAGAATGGGCAGCTGCCATCAGTCAGGATTTGGCCCAGAAGTTGATGGACAGGATGCCAGGGCGAATTGCAGCGGTCTTGAGAAAGAAGTGCCAACACTGCAAATATTGACTCTTTGCATAAACTTCATGTCATTGTCAATAAAAGCTTTTGAAACTTCTGAAATGCTTGTACTTCTACTTTAGTATACCATAGAAACGTCTGACAAAAAGATCTAAAAACATTGAAGGAGCAAACTTTGTGAAAACCAACACTTAGGTCATTCTCAAAACCTCTGGCCACGACTGTACAAATAAATTAGACTGGTATCTACTAAAACCACTGGAATTTTGATTCATATCTTGTTATGGATTATTGGCCATACTGCCCACTCCTAAACGGTGCACTTAGTACTAAAAGGACATTTTAGAATCCTCAGTTAAACTAACGTGAATCCACCCATCCATCTTCAAATCCTGCTATATCCGAAGTAGGATCACATGGAAGCTGGAGATTAGTCCAGCAGGCATTGCGTACAAATCAGGAGTAATCCCCGGACAAAGTGCCAGTCAGTTATGCCTTAAATGTATTTTTTTTTCACGGATAATGTAAATTCTCTTTTTTACTTCTCTTGTGACTTCTCCAATTTATATTATGGTTTGACTGTGCCAATGCTGGCAAGCTACATTAAGGTAACATTAGCATCTGTACTAAAGCAGAGCCATACAGCAAAGGATCCTCCCTACATGAAGGCCTGCATACTAAAAGACTTAATCTACTGTGACCACTCACGACCAAGGACACATTAGGCTTGCTTGGGGTTAAAGGGCATTGAGAAGGGTCACAGAAATTAATAATCTGTAGCGGAATGCTAGGCCCAGTCTGCAACCGATCACCGCTACACTCTAATCACGTAAATGCGGATATACAGTATATTCTCTACATCTCCACATTAGTAATGCACCATTCAAAATGCTGGAGCAGTCACGCCTCATCTGGACACCACGACACAGGCAGCTTACTTGTTAATCTGTGCCAGGAACATTCCCTTAAGGGCATAAAACTCTGCCGTCATCTCTTTGGTGAAGTACTTGAGGTTTGTAGACTCAATGACCTCCAGACCCTGGAAGGAGAAGAGACAAAAAATCAAGTGAAAGGCCTGCCTGTGCGGAGTCGGCCAAGTCTGTGGGCCACTGCAGTTATGAGAAGGTATTGTTAAGAAAGGCTGAGCCTGGCTCAACTCTGGACCTTGGCGGAAAGGTTACGCCAAAGTGTGTGTGTGTGCATACAGTCACATGGGAAAATTGGGTGCTGTACACCCCATGGAAGGCTTTTATCTGTTTTAACATACGTGGAGATAGCAAGATGAGCAAGTCGATCTTCATTGAAACATTACCTATAGATAAAAGATGGCACAACAAGAATCACACTCACATTCTGTAATTCATTGTGTAATTTATATAAATATAAATGCTAATTTCACACGTGGAAAAACTAAGTACACCCCTAAAACTGTCACTACGTCAAATACCTCAGATTAGAATCGGGGGCAAAATATTAGAACATCATTAGAGTGGCGCCTCTGGAGTTGTCCTCTTATTTAAATCTCACACATTTAGTTTGCTGTTTCTTGTCCATGTGTGCGTTATAACCACGCCGAAATTGAAAAAGAACCACCTGATAGCAATACTTTGGAGGTTGCTTTGCTGCATCAGGGTCAGAATTCATTGTACAACAGGGTGCTTGAGGAAAATGTGAGACTATCTGTCAGAAAAGAGCAAAGTGGAGGTTAAAAAACAAAATTGTATTTGTTTCTAATTGTATCACCATTTAAGACCACGTCTCCCTGGAGTGCGTTCAGCCCCCCTCTTCACAATGGCACACAGCGCTTGCCGAGTGGGGTGAAACCCCCTAGTATATACTATACTCAGCAAAAAAAGAAACGTCCCTTTTTCAGGACTGTGTATTTCAACAATAATGTTTTAAAAATCCAAATCACTTTACAGATCTTCATTGTAAAGGGTTTAAACAATGTTTTCCATGCATGTTCAATTAACCATAATGCACCTGTGGAATGGTCGTTAAGACCTTAACAGCTTACAGAAAGTAGGCATTTAAGGTCACAGTTCTAAAAACGCAGGACACTAAAGAGACTTGTCTACCGACTGTGAAAGATGCCCAGGGTCCCTGCTCATCTGCGTGAACGTGCATTAGCCATGCTGCAGGGAGGCATGAGGACTGCTGATGTGGCTAGGGCAAGAAATTGCCATGTCCGCACTGTGAGACGCCTAAGACAGCGCTACAGGGAGACAGGAAGGACAGCTGATCATCCTCGCAGTGGAAGACCACGTGTAACAACACCTGCACAGGATCGGTACATCCGAATATCACACCTGCGTGACAGGTACAGGATGGCCACAACAACTGCCCGAGTCACACCAGGAACACACAATCCCTCCATCAGTGCTCAGACTGTCCGCAATAGGCTGAGAGAGGCTGGACTGAGGGCTTGTAGGCCTGTTGTAAGGCAGGTCCTTACCAGACATCACCAGCAACAACGCCGCCTATGGGCACAAACCCACCTTCGCTGGACCAGACAGGAGTGGCAAAAGTGCTCTTCACTGATGAGTCACGGTTTTGTCTCACCAGGGGTGATGGACGGATTCGTGTTTATCGTCGAAGGAATTGAGCACGTCTGGGACCTGTTGGATCGCAGGGTGAGGGCTAGGAAATGTCCAGGAACTTGCAGGTGCCTTGGTGGAAGAGTGGGGTAACATCTCACAGCAAGAACTGACAAATCTGGTCCAGTCCATGAGGAGGAGATGCACTGCAGTACTTCAAGCAGCTGGTGGCCACACCACATACTGACTGGTACTTTTGATTTTGAGCCTCCCTTCATTCAGGGACACATTGTGAAACATTTTTAGTTTATGTCTTATGGTGTTGACTCTTTTAGTGTTCATACAAATATTTACACATTAAGTTTACTGAAAGTAAAAACAGTTGAAAGTCAGAGGACGTTTCTTTTTTTTGCTGAGTATATTATAGGTTGGTTTTTACCTCCAAAAGTCAACATAACGTTTTTTTTGTGTGAAAACATTAAATGAATCAATTTTCTATTTGCATTAAAAATGTCTACTGAATCCAGTTAATAAATTATTTAACTGTAGAGTTACACAAGAGGTAAAAACAAACGTCTTTGTGTTTCTCAGGTGACTACAAAGAGGTTTCGTGCCTCATAGTGTCTGAAGTGCTCGGATCTGTCGGAGGCCTAAAACTGTCCTGACTGCAGCCAGATACTTCTCACTTGAGGGGGCAATGCCAACTAGTATAGCCAAGGGGGAAACTTACCATTTTTTTTTAAGCAGATGGCAATGGCTGTTCATAAATTATTGCAAAGTCAAATAATCATATCACTTTTATCTATCATCCATCCATCCTCTTCCACTTATCCGAGGTCGGGTCGCGGGGGCAGCAGCTTGAGCAGAGATGCCCAGACTTCCCTCTCACCGGCCACTTGTTCTAGCTCTTCTGAGAGAATCCCGAGGCGTTCCCAGGCCAGCCAAGAGACATAGTCCCTCCAGCGTGTCCTGGGCCTCCTCCCAGTTAGACGAGCCCGGAACATCTCACCAGGGAGGCGTCCAGGAGTCATCCTGATCAGATGCCCGAGCCACCTCATCTGACTCGTCTCGATGCGGAGGAGCAGCGGCTCTACTCTGAGGCCCTCCTGGCTGACTGAGCTTCTCATCCTATCTTTAAGGGAAAGCCCAGACACCCTGCGGAGGAAACTCATTTCAGCCTCTTGTGTTCGCGATCTCGTTCTTTCGGTCACTACCCATAGCTCATGACCATAGGCGAGGGTAGGAGCGTCGATCGACTGGTAAATTGAGAGCTTCGCCTTACGGCTCAACTCCTTTTTCACCACGACAGACCGATGCTGAGCCCACATCACTGTGGACGCCGCACTGATCCGCCTGTCGATCTCACGCTCCATTCTTCCCTCACTCGTGAACAAGACCCCGAGATACTTGAACTGCTCCACTTGGGGCGGGATCTCTCTCCCAACCCCGAGAGGGCACTCCACCCTTTTCCGGCGGAGGACCATGGTTTTGGATTTGGAGGTGCTGATTCCCATCCCAGTCGCTTTACACTCAGCTGCAAACTGATTCAGAGAGAGCTGAAGATCACGGCTTGATGAAGCAAACAGGACAACATCATCTGCAAAAAGCAGTGACCCAATCTTCAGCCCTGGCTGCGCCTAGAAATTCAGCCCATAAAAGTTATTCACTTTTATCTAGAGATATGTTTAAATGAAGATCAAATTTTGATATGTCTACTTAAGTTAAAAAAAAGAAAAAAAAATATGTCACAGGGTGCACTTACATTTTCACAAGACTGTACATCACACGTCACCGAGTGGCATTTGTCCGCCACCATCTTTCTTGCTTGCTTTAGTCTTCATGCCAAGTCAGCTGCGTGGCATTTCATTAGTTGAAGCTCACACAAATACTCAGTGTATGGGCTGCATCACTCAGCATTACCCAATAACTCCCACAACCACCCGATTCAAACACCGGCAGACAAATTCATCAAATTGTCGCAGATGACCCACTAAGGGTCGAGGGTGAGTTTGTGTGTCTCACAGCTAATACCAGGCTGACAGTATAGAAAGGACCGATAGTGCCATCAGAATACAACTTCTTAGGGCACTGGTCAGTGGCAGGGGCCGTCTGTCTGAGTATTGAATGTTTTTAGCGACAGGATGTAACTGGAAACGCTGGAAATAAGACCTAACTTGGAGTGGTCAAGTCCTTCAAGAAAGAGGAGCCCTTACCTGCATGCACTCGTTCTTTCCCATCACGCCAGCAAGCTGCAGGTAGCACTTAACCTGCTGTCGGATCTTCTGGAAGCAGTCAACAATGGGCACGGTGGGAATGGTGTGGATGCGGCTCAGGATGTCAAGTGCCACATTGACCAGTCCTTGCTTGCGTGCGATCTTCCCATACTGGATAATGGCAGAGGCGGACGCGTGCACCCCCAGCATGGCGTTGTTCGAGCTGGGGTCGTGCTGCGTGCTGTTATCATAGGCGCCGACGATCGCTGCAAGATGCAAAGGGGCAAAGTTAATCAAGAAGGACCGGCAGCGACCCCAAGAGCTCACGCTCAAAACACACGCCCCAAATCTCACCTTGATAGTGATGCTGCCGCCACATGAAGATGCTGCTCCAGTGGGACAAATCGTCCGATACAATGGGCAACCGGTTCCTCCAGGTCTTTACTACGGTCTTCATGTCATGGAGGCTGGTGTTCCGGCCCAGGTTGGCAGGCTGCAGGCCCGCAATGATCTGTGCCGCTTCCTGCAGCTCGATGATCTGCTGAGCGGCCTGTTGGGAGAGACAGCATGAAGGTTACAGAAGCCACCATCAGCAATGGCATGCGATGACCAGCTCAGACGGGGCCATAAAGATCTCGTCATGAACCAGAAGCCCTGCTTCACCGTGAGGTGGCGCCCGCCAGACTGCGTAGACTCTGAAGGAGGAGGAGGAGGAGGAGCTGCTGCTGTCGGCAGGGGTCGATTTGCGCACTTTTGATTCCCACTTTCAAAAGATAAATGCCTTAAATAGGCCTCAAATTTACAAAAGTAAATGTCTTGAAACAAAATAAATTAGCTGCTATAATATTTTTCACAATTATCGGTATCATCAGCTCATGCAATGTTATAACCTTCACTCTCGGCTTCCATTCATCATGTAAATTTAATTTTCTTGCAGGTATTTAATCAAACAGTATCTGATCCAGGAAAGTAATTACCTTCGCTCTAAACTTATTGCTATAATCCAGTCACACTGCGACGTTCCTGTCGTAGAGACTTTACGCTGGAATTTCTGCAAACCGAGAGTGTCAGTAAACAGGCCGCTAATGTGTCCCCAAATAATGTGCAAAGGGGGCAATCAGTAGGGAGGACTGCACAGGGGTGGGCAGGGGGAGGACAGTGCCCTTAGTAGGGGCAGCTTGCAGTTACTCCCGAGTGGGTGTCTATCACAGGATACCTCAAGTCCAACTTAAATATGCCAATTAATCAATAAGCAGGAGTGTTGAAAAGCAAGAACTAATTATCTCTAGACATGAACCGCAAATACAGAGGAGGTTGGCAGCATGCACTGATCAATCCTCGATGAACCCACCCAGATTGGGGAGTCACTTCTGGCATTTCCAGGATTCGCACAGACCCCTGGGCCTCAGAGCCCCCACTCCGCCCCAACCACTAATAGGAAAGTGTGAAAACAATGAGACATACAGCCTGGCCAGGTGTGCCAATAAGGCCAAAATCCGAACCTCAAAAGTCACCCTGGCACCCGCGTACCTGCAGCAGAGGGGTGTGCACATGCGACACGATGTGAGGAAGCCTTCTCCACTCTCTGATCGCCAGGCTGCTGGCCATTTCAACCAGACGCTCGATGAAATTCAGCTGCTGCTCTTCCGGGTGGCAGATGGCCAAATAGCCCCGGTACATGTTCACCTTCCAGGCCATCTCCTTGGGGCAGCTGAGTTCAACCTGAGGAACAGACAGACAAAACAAGCAGTCAGGGATCGCCATTCCAGAGAAGAGATGGGCATGTGCAGTGTCTATCAGAGGTACTCTGCCACATTTTATTAGCATACAACACAGTGGACTTAATTTGCCTCTTTTGACAAAGATCAACAGAAAGAGAACTCTTTAATGTCAAAGTGAAAACAAGAATTGAGTGGCCTAAACATTAGCTACAACTATAAAACACAAAACACTCAAGTCAATCTCACAAGTATGCACTCCCTCAAGTCCGCCCTGACCACCTGGAGTCCCCTCACTGCCACGTCTCCCCCAAGCTTTGTCAGGCTGCATGTTTGATTGCGATGATCCGTTGTGAAGCTCAGCCACAAGTTCCCAAAATGTTACTGTCTGAAGACCATTCCTACATACCGTAGATTTGGCTTCATGTTCGAGGTACTCGCCTTTGCTGGAAAACAAATCTTCTCTCAAAGTGCAGGTTTTTTTTCTCTTGCAGGCCCCATCAGGTTTTCCTCCATTCATTTATCCTCACAGACCTTCCAGGACCTGTCACAGAAAAGCATCTCTACAGCTCGATGCTGCTGCCACCACCATGCTTCACATAGAAAATGGCGTCTCTGTGAGAATATGCGGTGTAACGTGGCGTTTAGTGTGACGGGCAAGAAGACCACCACGTTGGGTTTCAACAGATCACGGAATCTTCTTCCCGTTTACTTCAGAGTCTCCCCCATGTGTCTACTGCAGAGATTTTATAATTTAAATCACCTCATGATGTCAACTGGCCATAGCTCATCAATTAATTAATGGACAGATAACTGGTGGTGTCCATTTATGTTTATCAGTTTCTCTTTGTATTTCAATAAATCTACATTTATTTATTTGTCTACCATTTCTGTATTTAGAAATCTATACTTGAATTTTAACAGAGAATTGTTCACAGCAAAGAACTTTATACAAAAAAAAGAAAAACTAAGCCGAGGTGTCTGATGTGATTTTTCTCTTTGCCCGATGAGTGGTCTGCACAGTCTCTCCAATGTCAGCCACTGTAGCCTGCGACTCCCTCAGGGCTCATTTGGTGGCCTTCGTCATTGGGCTCAAGTGTTTTTTGCAGATGGTCTCCTCTCGGCAGATTAATTATCTGCATGTCATACTCTGTTCATTTCTTCATGACAGATTTATCCGGATGTTCAGTGACTTGGAGATTTTCTTGACTTCATCCCCGGACTTGTGTGATTCCTTGGTGGTTTCTTTTCTCTTGCGTTGTGTAGGTCAGGCCGCCATACGGACTCACGTCAAGCTGGTCCTCCCGCATGCTGGTGCATTTATAGAACAATCAAATGAAACTCCGGAGAGGTGATGAGCATTGAGCTAATTCTGTGACTTCCAAAAGCAGTTGATTGCACCAGTGATGATCTCGGGGTGGTTGTAATAAAGGAGTTAAATACTTGTGTGACGTGTTTCATACTGTGTAATTACTTTGACCACTTTGCAGTGATCTCTTTTCAGTTTAACATTAACGGGTCTTTATCTGTTGATCTTTGTCATTAAAGCCAAATTAAATCCACTGGGATACAACGGAGTCTAACAATAAAATGTTAGACAATAAATGTATAGGCACTATATATGAGGGGGGACCCAAAAATAACCGGAAATATTTTTAAAACGTGTTTAATTTAATTTTCTGTACAAACTACAATTAGTCTCCTTCAAAGTGGAGGAAATACACGTATCTAACCGTTTGTTCCATTGTTTGAAACATTTTTTAAATTCGTCTGAACTAATGCCCATTAATGCTCTGGTCGTTTCTTGTTTTACGTCATCGACGTCAGCAAAACGCCTTCCTTTCAAGTCGTTTATCATCCGAGGGAACAAAAAGAAATCACACGGAGCTAAATCCGGGGAGCAGGGTGGGTGGTTCAAGGTTGTCATACCGTTTCAATAACAGTTTCTGCAACACTTTTTTCAGGAAGAAAACAAAATTTCACTGCCGCGCGTTGCTCACGATAACGTAAAAAAACGGCGCTTGCACAAAACTACTTTTACAAAATTCACTGAACACAAGCACAACCTTCCAGACTGATGGCACTTGGCAGACTGACTGTGAGGAGTGTAACTAGATCGCCCTAGCGGCCCGACCACGTACTGCAAGTACCAACCTAACGACAACAACAACAAAATTCTGGTTATTTTTGGGTCCCCCCTCGTATACATACACACATATAGGGTGGTCCAGATCTAATTATGCAATTTTCATTACACTATAATTTATTACGTTTATTACATAAAAAAAAAAAAAAAATCACCCGAAAAAACCCAAACCATCGAGGAGTGTGCGAACTGACGACATGAAGAATCGTCTTCGCGCCGAAGTGGAATCATCCCTGAAGAAATCAAAGTCATCCAGACGATCTGGATCAGCATAATTAGATCTGGACCACCCTGTACAAAAGTGCATTCAGTGAGAAGTCGAGCAAAATGACCCCTTTTATTGGAAAACTAAAAAGATTACAATATGCAAAGCTTTCAAGGCAGCTCAGGCCCCTTCTTCAGGTAGGTTGTAATCATTTATTAAGGTGCGGACACCTTTGCCTGAAGAAGGGGACAGCATATTGTAATCTTTTTATTGAGCCAATAAAAGGTAAATGGCCTGTATTTGATATAGCGCCTAACTAGAGTTCAAGAACCCCCCTAGGCGCTTTACAACACAACAGTCATTCACCCATTCACCCACACATTCATACGCTGGTGATGATAAGCTACTATGTAGCCACAGCTGCCCTGGGGCACACTGACAGAAGTGAGGCTGCCGAAACACTGGCGCCACCAATCCTTCTGACCACCACCAGCAGGCAAGGTAGGTTAAGTGTCTTGCCCAAGGACACAACAGCTGCATTCTCATGCCGGAAGCCAGGATCGAACCTGCGACCCTCCGATTGCTGGACAACCCGCTCTACCGACTGAGCTACTTGCTGCCCGGTGTCATTTTGCTCAACTTCTCACTACATCCATAATGGGTAACACAGTACAAAACCCTCGTACATTCAGAAAATATTCAAACCCCTTCACTGATTTCATTTTTCCCCCCCCGTTTCCACTTTGGGTATTGACTGATCCTTGATGCGGGGAAAAAATACTGATAAAGCAGGGCCCATTATTTCTACTCTCTCGGCTTCTTCTATCAGAAGACACCGAAGAACACGAGTCCAAAGTCAGAGAAATCAGGTAAAGCTCTCACGCCTGCTGGGGTTGGTGCCATTCAAAAAAAAAAAGGATCATAGTTAAAACTGACAAAAGTAGTTGTCATCCACCATACTTTATTCAATATCACAGACACTTAATTTAGGACTTCATAAATTGTTTAAAATAAATAAATACATAATGTAAACGGCACTATATAGCTTGGACACGGGAGGCACGTGTAAAATAAAAGGCTTTTTATTCTTCTTCAGCACGTCTTCCCCGTACTCCCCCCAGCCGCACGCAACACAGTCCCGAACACCAGTAAAGCACAAACACAAACTCTCTTCTCTGGCACCACCACTCCTCCCTCGCAACCATGTCTTCCTCCACCCAACTCTGGCCGATGAGTGGTGGTCACTGGCTCCTTTTATAGGTCACCTGGAAGTGCATCGGGTGTTTGATCACCAAGATCCGGCGGCACTTCCAGGTGTGATGAAGCTGCTGCCCATACGGGCTCAGGAGTCCCAAACACAGCACCCCCTGGCGGTACGTGCGGGACCCAACAGGGCTGCCCCCAACTCCAGTTCCCAGGGAGCCCTGTGGGAAACTCAGGCACTTCACCAGGCCAGGGGGGCGGCCATCTAGCGTCCAGGGGGAGGTATTGCACTGTCCAGGGCTGCTCCTCCTGAATACAGTGTGCTGGGGCGTCCCGACTGGGCATGGACGCCAGGCGCCTGTCACAATAAATAAACCATGAAAATGGCAAAAATGGACCCTTAAACCTAAAGCTCTCTAGCTGTGGCCCTTTTAAAGCAGTAACTGCAATCCTGCACTTCTGAAGGAGAATTCTGCACCTCTCAATTGGCATATCTGGCCCACAAAGTGCTCCGGTTGACTTCAGTTTGATGGGTTCCTTCGCCCAACCTTTCAATTGATGTTCAATTGGATTCAGATCAAGACGCATTCAACAATCAATCATTTAAATGATTTTAGCATAAGGCCATAACATAACAAACTGTGAATAAAGTGAGGACATCTGAATACTTGCTGAACGTGCTGCCTATTTTATAGATAGACAGACTGAGAACAGTCATGTCACATGCACTTCACCCACCTCAATTTAAGCCTGCTCAGGCCCAGCCATTACTTGGATGGGAGACCCTCTATAGAAAAGCTTGGGTTTCTGCAGGGCGAGGCGTTGGTGAGACCAACAGGGGGGCGCTTATCCTGCGGTCTGTGTGTGGATCCCAATGCCCCAGTGCAGCGACGGGGACACCGAGCCATAAAGACTGGCGCCATAAAACAGACGTCTTCATTCTCTGTGGTCATTAAATATCCCTGAGCATCTTTTTGAGAAGAGCAGAGTGTACCCCGATGTCCTGGAAGGATTGTTCACTACAGTCGAGCCCATTCTGGCCCCCTAATAATCCCCTGTCTCTAACTGTATCTCACCCAAAACCCCTTCACTACCTTAAAGCTAATGTGTGGTGGGTGTACGGGCACCAAAATGGCTGCTGTCTCATTATCCAGGTGGATGCTGCACATCAGGCAAGAGGATTTTTTTGTTTGTTCTTTATTTCGCCTTATACAATTTCTTGTATTAGGAATTTGTTAGTTTTCGCATACCCCTTGGGGTCAGAGCGCAGGGTCAGCCATTGTACTGCGGCCCCTGGAGCAATTACAAGTTAAGGGTCTTGCTCAAGGGCCCAGCAGAGTAGGATCTCTTTTGGCAGTGACGGGGATTCAAACCAGCAACTTTCTGGATACCAGCACAGATCCTTAGCCTCAGAGCCACCACTCTGCCCCCTGGTGGGTGTACTGGCACCAAAATGGCTGCTGTCTCATTATCCAGGAAGATGCTGCACATCAGGGAAGAGGATTTTTTTGTTTGTTCTTTATTTCGCCTCTACTGTATGTATATGCATTAGGAATTTGTTAGTTTTCGCATACCCCTTGGGGTCTTAGCGCAGGGTCAGCCATTGTACTGCGCCCCTGGAGCAATTACAAGTTAAGGGTCTTGCTCAAGGGCCCAGCAGAGTAGGATCTCTTTTAGCCTCAGAGCCACCACTCTGCCCCCTGGTGGGTGTACTGGCACCAAAATGGCTGCTGTCTCATCATTCAGGTGGGTGCTGCACATCAGGCCTCATCTGCCTCAAAGGCTTGCATATTGTCATCTTTTTAGTTAGCCAATAAAAGGTGTCATTTTTCTCGAGTTCCCATTGGTTAAAATTCATGAAAAGTTCTCTTCAAAAAAAAAAACCCAAAAAGACTAGAACAGATAATCATATATTAAAGTAGTCTGTAACCTCTTACAGTTTTCTTCACTGTAATGAAAGCGTGCGCCTTCAGCTGCTCCTCAGTGCAGATGTCGACTAACCCCCTGCTGAACGAGCGAAGCCTGCAAATGAGGCCAAAGCACCGCGAAGTTATGCTGTAGGCAGATATCGCTTACGACAGCGGCATCCAAAACAACAAGGGGATTCGGCGGTCTTGAGCCAATACAGAAAATGAAGTGCGTCTTTCATGAATGCAGAGGGTGAGCACCCTAGTAAAAGAGAGGCAAGAGAGGCTCTCGAAACAAAGGATTAGATAGAAAGGAAGTTAAGTGACCTGGCGGCGGCAATCGAAGTTAAGGTCCAAGAGAGCACACGTGTGTGGCTTCACTTAATGGACAGATAATGCATCCTAATGCATCGCGGCACTAAGGAGCCGAGCACTCGGAGCACAATTGCGTGTCCTTTACTTTTGATGGCAACAAGAGCCACTCAGGATCAATCAGCGCTGGTTAACGCAGCTCTTTGTTTCGTCTAAAGCTCTGGAGGGCTCAGAGAGGCTCTTAAGTGCCTGCCGCCCGAAGACCCCCCTCTCCCCACTCACCTGCACTAAAGCTTCCTTCATGGCTGTCCAGTTGGAGGCCCTCCAGGCGCATTCCAAGACAAGATAAGGATTGCCGTGACCCTTGGACTGTCCATACTCTGTCAGCGCCTCCCACTGGTTAAGCTCTTTAGAACATCTGTGGAGATAAAACAGGGCCCATTATTTCTGTTCTCTCAACTTCTTCAATCAGACGATAATGAAGAACATGAACCCAACATCAGAGCACCAGGTGAAGCTCTCATGCCTGCAGAGCGGCCCAAACATGATGGCCTTAAACAGATGTCACTTTAAGTATTGGTGCCACTCAAAAAAAAAAAAGAATTGGCATCACCTTTCTTTATTCCACACAGCAGACACTTTACTTTTAATTTAAGACTTGATAAATTATTAAAAAAAATAAAATAATCGAGAGTGGTCTCCCCCCTTGACTTTCTCTCGTACACTCAGACATGGGGATGGATATTTGAGGAGTAAACTGCAGGACAATGATTATATTTTTATATTATGTACATTAAAGAACCATCAGCAACAAATCAAATCAAATCAATAATATATTGAACAATTATTATAAAAGTAAGGTTGAATTAATAGGACTCTGCAGTTGCATGAATAAAAGGTAAAGTACCAGTTCCGGTTAGCAGAAATAGCCCAAAAGCTGATAGAAATCTACGTTATGTACCTAATACTTGTATGCTGACCTAAGTCAAGTTATCGTGTTTACATACAGTGTGGGACCCGGATGGAGGTGGTACCCAGCCGGGACGCCCGAGAAGACCGGAGGAGAGCTTGTGCCTCCTCCAGACCTCGAGGGGGCGACCGCAGGTAAAGAGCTGGGAAGCTCGACCCTGTAGCGACCCGGGGTTACTGCCAGGGGGACCCCAATACCTGGAAGACCCTGGACCTCAGCACTTCCGCCACACCAGGAAGTGCTGGAGAGGAACACGGACACCCAGAGTGCTTCCGGGGCGACAGCCGGCACTTCCGCCACACTGGGGCGTGTCGGTAGGAGATTGCCGGGAACACACCTGGAGCAGATCCGGGTACTTATTTAAAAGGGCCGCCTCCCATCAGAGGGGGACAAGAGTCGGGTGGAAGAGTGGACAAGGTCTCTGGAGGAGGCAGGTGGCGGCCTGAAGAAGAGAAGAGAGAGAAGACATTGTGTTGGCCTGGACTGAGGGGTATTGGGGCTTGTGAGTACTGAACTGTAAATAAGAATGAAAAACAAACGTGTGCTGGGTGACATGAGTGTGTCTGCCTGTCTGTGTCCGGGGCAATGTTCACAACAGACAGACCGACATAATTTCAAAAATGGTATTTTTGGACTCGGGGAGGTCTAAAACATCGACATTCATCAAAATCTCGACATGGAATTTTTGAACGATTCCAATACTTTCCCTATACTTTGTATATGAGAAAGTCAGGGAGGTCTAAAACGTTGAGATTCATCAAAATCTCAGCATATATATGAATATTCAGATGATTACAATACTTTCCCTATATTTAGTATACAGAAACGTAAAAATAAAACCTGAAAATGGCATGAACAAAAGTGGTGGGACCCTTAAACCTAAAGCTCTTTAGCTGAGGCCCTTTTAAGGCAGTAACTGCTATCCTGCAATTTCTGTGGCTCTGAAGGAGACTTCTGTACCTCCCGACTGGCGTATCTGGCCCTCTCTTCTTGAGCAACCTGCTTCGGTTCTCTTCAGTTTGGTGGGTTCCTTTGCCCAACCTTTCCATAGATGTTCCAATAAGATTCAGATCAAGACTCATAGCAGGCCACTTCCAGAACATTCCAGTGTTTCCTGGGTGCTCTCAGATGTATGTTTTGGGCCCTTACCCTGCTGGAGGACCCATAATCTGCAAAAGGAGTCCCACCATTCTGACACTGGGCAGTAGGTATCACCAAAGAATGCCCGGATAATCTTCTGATTTCATTGTGCCCTGCACAGATTTATGGCACCTGATTCCAGGGGCTGCACAGCTACTCAATAATATTGATGGACCTCCTCCATGTTTCACATATTTTTTTTCCTTTCAAGCATTGCTTGTATTCTAGTTCTGCTTACCCAGAAGGACTGTGGCTTGTCAATATGAATTTCAGTGGAGTCTTCTACCATGGAATCCACTTTCATCCAGATAGCAGCAGCAGATGGCGAGACATCTCAATCTCGATCTTAGATGGAAGTCTTGATAATTACTTTGGTTCGTTTTCCTCCAATCCAACAATCTTTCTGTTCAACATGGAGTCAATTTTCCTCTTGTGGCTCTGTCCCAGGAGACGAGTTACGGTCCTATGGACCTTAAACTTCTTGGTAGTATTAGCTGTCATAGTCACAGAACGTGAAGGTGGTCTTGCTGACTTTACGTTGACCAAGCTTGGTCGTTACCGTCATTCTTTCCTCCTTAGATAACTCTCTGCTTGTCCTTCTCTTGTCCATGTTGAGTGTGACACAATACAGTTTATTTTTGTATAGCCCAAAAAAGGTTAACTTGGTTAGAAGATCGAAGACACCCATGATATCAGTTGGTCTCCTTGAGATATCACCACAATCCAGTTATGTCCTTTTTATTTCTAAGGACTCCCAAGAATTTTGTCCATTGCATTTTAACTGGTTTAATTTACATTTTTTTTTTCCTACATCAAAAGCAAAATCAAGTGTCTGATTTGTGGATTATGGAATAAGGAAACGTGGATGCCCATTACTTGTCAATTTCAACTTATTTCATAGAAGAATTGCGATTCTTTTTCAAACAGTGGAAGGGTGCCAATGCTTTTGGCAGCATCATCTATAAACATTCAAACAGATTCCAAAGCTGGGAAGACCCCAAGCTTGAATAACCACCACCCCCTACTCACCGCACCCAGTGGTCCTCCCACAGCTGATATTCCGGGAAGACTGCTGGAGAAATGTTATTTCGTTCATGTTCCTTTCGTGCCTTTTCCATGGCCTTCTCATAACTCTCTTGGGCCTTCAGAAACACAAATGCATGGCCGTGAAAAATGGCACCGTGGCACATGCTTACCAGTTAAACCCCGTTAGACTGTACACTCTGGCTTCAACCCAACCCAACGGTACACAATGCCTTCTCACCTGCTCAAAGAACCCATGCTGCTCATACGCAATAGCGGTGGAGGTTTCTGGAAACTTGCAGCGCTTTTGCCACAAACCTGCCCACATGTCTTCCTCTTGAAGCAGGGAGTAGAGTTCCGCTAAAGAATCTAGGATCTCCTACAAGGAGAAAGCAAGAGTTCAATGGATAAGGACCCCATGAACAAACACGGCAGGGCTGGCATGGCCAGAGAAGAGGAAGAAGGGCGGCACATGTGTTACACCTGCTCAGCTCAGCTCAGCTCACCTGCTGGGGTAAGGTAATGCTCTCCTGTTCGTAGAGTTCGGCCGTCTGCTTGGGCTTAATGGGGAGGCTCAGGCCCTTCTCAAAGGCTTGCTGTTCAAGCATAAGGGTAGTGCGGAACCAAAGGTTGTGCGTCTTGCCCAGGTACTTGAGAACGCAAGGTCTGATGGGGATGGGTGGCACACACTGAGACATGGCCTCCACAAAACAGTTAAGTGCACTGGGCTGGCAGTCGCGCTGCGCCTGATGGCTACCGCTACACAGGAATGGGCTGATCTCTCCTGACAGGGCCTGCAGGGAGGAAGAAAAATAAATAAAAATATAAAAGGCGTGAAGCTGAGATCTCAAGAGTTGGAGGGTCAAATGAGGACCTGACCACAGAAGAAAAGCCAAGAAAAGAGGAAACAGTGAGAAAAACACGAAGACGAGGCATTTTGAAGACAGCAAATCACTCATTAGACCAGTGAATGGTTAACAGTCAGAAGTGTCATGGTGCTCTACTGTCACCTTTTATTTTTAATATCATGGTGTTCAGATTATCTTCTGAAAAGCCCACATTGCTGAATTTGATATGAAACATGGCATTTCATTTTGTATGCTTGACTGCTCTGTTTCACATTAACTGTAATGAAACCTTATAAAACTAATGCTGAGACGAAAAAAAGAGCAAAGAAGAGGCAATGAAGGGAACACCGCAAATTAAATGCAACAAGAGCAGACCACTTCCAAACTGAGAGCAGCTTAATCAGGTGTCGTGAAGCACGTGTGCCAGGGCCAGATCACTAATGGCAGGGTCAGCGTCATCTCGACTGTCACCGTGAAGGTTTTAAGTACCTAAGTGGCAGCTGTGTTCCTTGCGTGTGTCATTTTAGAATACACAATTGCTTTACTTATAGCTGCATAAAATGGAGTCACAGGGAAAGGTGTGAGGTGCCAGCACCCGAGCAGGTAGCCATTACCTGGCACGTGTAATGACATGATTGATGTTACAATGAATAGCACCGTCCATATGAAAAACCGAGATTTCAGTCAGTTACCTTACCAACAAGCCAGCTGCCACGTACAGCACCGCCACATCTGACAAAGTAAGTCTGCCTCAAAGTAAAACGAACCACGGGTTGACCCAGGCCACCGAGTCATGACGTCTGTCAGTCTCATCTTGGCATCACAGATGACTTGAGCAGCTTGTGGTTAACAAAAGCACACTTCATTTTCACCAGGTGCCCCTTATTGCAATATGAGTGCAGTCAACTGGTCCGATTACGTTAGGAGAGCCGGACACGGCTGCAAACTGCCCTTTCATGTTGGCAAAAGCATGTTATGTTTTATGTATGTGTGCCCACTCCGTACAAAAACTGGACAAAGTGCCTGACTGGTTGGTTAATGGGCTGCCAGCACAAGAGGGTACGACGGAGTGAAGCTTGGCTGAAATATTCCCAACCCGTTGTTCAGTTTCTTAAGAAGTGACAACATGTAGCCGAAATAAACTGAAGAATAACCAAAAAAGTCCTTCAGTGCAAATACACAGCATTGCCATCTTAAAAGGGATCTAAAATACAGAGGTGTAATATGTCGGTCACGTCAACGCACTTTACAATATCGACTCGGTGGTCAGCAGCATTGAATGTGATGTCCCAGTTTCTCCGAAAAGTTCAGTCAGAATTGCCATAAATGAACGCATGTTCCTCTCTTTTAACCCGCTCGCTAAAATGCTTAGGTGTGAACGGTGTAACTGAAAATAATGGTAAATGACTTTACAAGCGTTTTAGCAGCGATCAGATGTAGCCCTAAAAAGCTTGGCGTCTCTGCCGTTCGCATATGTGGATTTCACTTTCTCCAAACAACAAATCTTTTAATTCTCGCAGATACGCCTCTTCATTGGTAAGAACACTACTTCTCCCTGATGGCAACACAAATTAGACGATCTACAAGTCTCCAACTTCAAGTTTAAATCCGAACAATATATTCGATCTCTTTTCGCTGTTCCGTTATTTCACTGAGTAATAATTACCGTTTGTTAGCGCTAATGCGATCTTTACTATCATTCTTTTGAGACTTTCCAATTTTAGTACTTTCATTATCTGTAACCTGCTCTGCATGTGTATCGCGCCAACGTTTCTGAACTTTTTAGGACGTTCTACTTTGTCATCTACTCTTTGTCTTTTATTTCCGGCCCCGGGGGTAGTTAAATCTCTTGCCACAAAGTCTCGTCTCACGGGACTCACGTGAAAGTATCTCTCAGAAAAAGTCACGTCTCGTCCCAGGATTTTTTTATATAATAGAGAGATTACGTAGACATTATCCTTGTGTTTTATTTCTGTTGGGCGGCACGGTGGCGCAGTGGGCAGCGCTGCTGCCTCGCAGTTTGGGGACCCAGGTTCACTTCCCAGGTCCTCCCTGCGTGGAGTTTGCATGTTCTTCCCGTGTCTTCGTGGGTTTCCTCCCACAGTCCAAAGATATGAAGGTTATGTGCATTGACGATTTTAAATTCTCCCTGGTGTGTGTGTGTGCCCTGTGGTGGGCTGGTACCCGGCCCGGGGTTTGTTTCCTGTCTTGCGCCCTGTGTTGGCTGGGACTGGCTCCAGCAGTCCCCCCGTGACCCTGTAATTGGGATATGACGGGTTGGATAATGGATGGATTTATTTCTGTGCTTTAATAAATAACCCTAAACTATTTTAACACTGCTTTGGTCTATATTCTTACCATTTTCTAATCTCAGTGGTTCAAGTGGGTGGGTATCAACCTGGGGGGTCTCATTGAAGGGGTAAGCAATGTTAAATATAGGCCTGTGAGACAATGGCCTGGAACAGGCAGAAAAAGACCTGCTTAAGTCGCAACACCAGGTGATTTGGAACTGCAGGGCAAACCTTAAAAAGACCCGAAAGATCACCACATCTCTCACCCCTTAGCCTGGGATAGAGAGGCAGATACACCGGGTACCCCCTCCAGGCCTGCATCTAGACACCAGGCACCGGGCTGTCCATGACCTGAAGCTGAAGCGTCATTGTGTTAGGCAGCTGGGCTATGAGCCAAAACACTGAATCAATGTTTAGCTGTCCTGGCTTGTAACCTGACAGAGATGCTGTGTCAGGACCTGAAATAAGACGTTCATGCTAGCAAACCTACATGTGAAGTTTATAATAACCTGAAGATAAGAAGAAGAAGAATAACCTGAAATAATACATTTATAGTAATCTGAAATAAGAAGTTCATGCTAGTAAACGTACATGTGAAGTTTATAACCTAAAAATAATATTAACCTGAAATAATAAGAATAACCTGAAATAATAAATTTATCCATTTTCTATCCATTTTCTAACCCGCTGAATCCGAATACAGGGTCATGGGGGTCTGCCGGAGCCAATCCCAGCCAACACAGGGCACAAGGCAGGAACCAATCCTGGGCAGGGTGCCAACCCACCGCAGGACACACACAAACACACCAAGCACACACTAGGGCCAATTTAGAGTCGCCAATCCACCTAACCTGCATGTCTTTGGACTGTGGGAGGAAACCCACGCAGACACGGGGAGAACATGCAAACTCCACGCAGGGAGGACCTGGGAAGCGAACCCTTAAGGGTCTCCTAACTGCGAGGCAGCAGTGCTACCACTGCGCCACCGTGCCGCCCTCAAAGAGCTGGATGCTACAGAGAGGAGCAGGTACAGGGCCAGCTTGGGCTAATAAATTTATAATAACCTGAAATAAGAAGTTCATGCTAGCAAACATACATGTGACGTTTATAATAACCTGAAAATAATATTAATCTGAAATAATAAGAATAATAATCTGAAATAATACATTTATAATAATCTGAAAATAATAACCTGAATAATAACCTGAAATAATAAATTTATAATAATCTGAAATAAGA
>NW_024381488.1:0-7945 GCF_016835505.1 Polypterus senegalus
CTCCCACTTGACGAATGTAGCGACCCGTGGAGGAGTCTTTTAAGATTCGAGCGAACTCTGCGTGCACCTCTCGAAGCTGTCGGCTAGCGGCTTGCCAGCGTCATGCCGCTGCACCCAGCTCTTTAAGAAGAGAACACTGTGCCCCATACACCGCATCGACTCCGAGTGTCTCGGTAGTTTGCTTAGATAAAATCTTAGCAATAAAACAGCTCTGTCCTGTTGTATCTTTTTATTACAGAAGATAGTCAGAAACAAAAGCTCAACATTATTGCTCGGCCATTGCCAAGGTCACGCACAGAGACACATTTCAATAAATTGGTACTTTTTACAAAATAAATAACCCCCGGACGGCGATGTCCCAAACCCACCCAACCAATTAAATACAAACACACCATTATTTACAACACAAATGACAATACGTAAATGTCGACATACAATAAGCTTTTTATAAATTACCCATAAATTCCCCACAAACTATTTACATAAATTACCATGAGGTGTCACTCCATGGCGCTTGCTGCGGGTTGTTACAATATATATATTGTGAGCGGTACCGGGCACAGACAAGGCGGACATGTTGTTTTGACACCACCACCACGTTTATTTACACAATATTTACAATTATATTGGTCACCAAGACCCCAGTTCATCGGTCACAAAGACCTAATCACGTGCACAAAACCCCAAACACTCAATGTCCTGGCCACAATGCCTTTCTTGGGCCGCCTCCACTCTCCACAGCCGTCCTCCTTCCACCGACTCCAGCCCTGAATGACGGGAGCGGCCCCTTTATGGAGGACCCGGATGAGCCCCAGGTGTTCCCGGCAATCTTCTGGCCACGCCCAGCGTGGCGGAAGTGTCGGCTGTCCTCCGGCTGCTCCCGGGCACCGTCCAAAGTCTTCCCCAGCACTTCCTGGTGTGGCAGGAGTGCTGGGAAACTAAATCCCAAGGCATTGGGCGCCTCCTGGCGGTGGCCACGACAGGGAAGAGCTTCCAAGCCCTTGACCCGTGGCTCCCAAAGCAACCCGGGCTTAACCCACGTGGTCAGGCGGGCTCTGACCCTCTTCCGGTCCCTCCTGGCGTCCCGGCGGGTCATAGCCCTGGCATCCCTGACAATATGTATATGTGTATATATATGTATATGTGTATATATATGTGTGTATATGTATATGTATATATGTGTATATGTATATGTGTATATATATGTGTATATGTGTATATGTATATATGTATGTATATATATGTATATATATATATATATGTGTATATATATATATATGTGTATATGTATATATATATATATATATATATATATATATATATATATATATATATATATATATATGTGTGTGTGTATATATATATATAAAGCTGTTTAAATAGACAAATATGTAGATAGAAAAAACATTTATACTCCTATACACAATTGGTCTGAACACACACCAGAATGACTAAAAGCAAGAGACAATTTCTGAGTTGCCAGTCACAGTAAGGCATTATAAAGGTGTGTTGCTGTTGATTTAAAGGTGCCCCAGTAGCATTTCTTAACACACTTTTGCTGAATAATTCATTAGCTTAAAGTACTCTGTGTTAATGTGAGAGAGAGAGATAAGGTGCAGCATTGTTCATAATGGCACTCAGTTTTGTTTTGTTTCCTTTGCTACTACCTCCAGGGGTTCCAATAACTGAGCTTGTCCTTTTAATTAGCTTATTGATTCTGCTGGATTCTTTTGAAGTGATGTTGCCAGAGCTGCACAACATAGTGTAGAAAACAGCACTGGCCATCAGAGTTGTAGAAGATGTGAAGGATATCACTTCCCACATTAAAGAAACACAGTCTCCTAGGGTAAAAGCCTGCTTTGCCCTTTCATATATAGTTCCTCTGTGTTCCAAGACCAGTCCAACCTGTCATTAATGTAGACCCCCAAGTACTTGTTGGAATGGACCACCTCTACATTCACTCCTTTAATAGGACTTGACATAGAGGCTCTTTAGTGTGGTGAAAATCAATAACCGGTTTCTTGGTTTTACTAATGTTAAGATGCAGACAATTCTTTCAGCATCAAGAAACCAAGTTCTCCACTTTACTCTTTCATCCCCTTTATCAGTAAACCCCATAAGTCAATAATCGTCAGAGAATTTCTGCAAGTGACATGGTCAGGTCTTCAGTTATGAACAGCCAACAATGATGGTCAGAGGTAGTCTTGGTACTGGCTATTCCAGTTGATGTGGTAGGAGTTGTTGATGTAGTAGTGATGGTGTGAGGAGGCTGGTCATTTGAAGAAGGTGACAGTGAGAAGAAAAATTCTATTTAAAATTGGTTCAGGGCATTAGGTTTGTTCAAATCCCATTTTAGCACCTGATCCCTGGATTGATAGAGTCCAGTAATTATGCCCAGTTCATTCCAGACATACTTTGTTATTCTGAGTAAGTTTCTTTTCTGCTTTAGCTTTGTAAGCATCCTTTCTTTCACTCAACTTTTTCTTTAGTACATGCTGTATGTCTTTCAGAGCATATTGTTACCGGATTTGAATGCTCTCTTTTTCTCATTCAGGAGAACTTTTAGCTCCTTAGTAATCTAGGGCTTGTTGTTTGGGGATACCCCTATTTTGACACAAAAGTTAACATAGTCTGTGATGCAGTGAGTCCATCATTATTGCTACCTTGTGACTTCCCAGTCTACCATTTGGAAGCAGTCATTCAGAGCCATTTCAGCCTCCATGCTCCACTTCCTTACTATTCTTGTGGTAACAAGATGCTGTCTAATAATGGGCTTATAGCTGGTAATAAGGTGAATCCGGTTGTGATCAGATTTGACAGTAGTTTACCTTTGAAGGCATCTTTAACATCTTAATAGAGCAGGTCCTGCTTGTTGTTTCATTGAATGCAACAAGTCAAAAACTGACTGAAATTTGTCATAGTTCCTTCCAAAGTCAGATGGTTTAAGTCCCCACATATTATTACTGCTGGGTTAGAAAGAGTCATCATTAATGTTTTAGTTCCAGAATGAATCATTTTCATTGCTGAGTTGACATTTTTCAGAGGGAGGGATATAAACGTTAATAAAGATGATTTAATTCATTTATCAGGATAAATAATGTGGATGAATTCTAACAGCCAGAATTTCAATGTCTGACTTAAAACTGTAGTTTTAATGGTACTATGCTCCGTTTTACACCATTCCTTACATAATGACCAGTCCCCATCCTATCTTTTTTTCCACAATGCACTGGGGTCTTGAATATGGTGAAATTTGGCACCAGATGCCACTGTACTTGTATTCTCCATGACCAGCACAGACAGTTCATACATTTGCCACCTTTCAAACATTGCCCACAACAAAAGATGGTAGACCAGTTGTAAAACCTTTTTACTTTTCTTTTACTCTTGTGCTGGCATGTTGCATTCTCCGTTTATGGAAAAACCGCTCATGTGATAAAGTGTAACTTGCCGTGCTAGTAGCTTATTACAGGAGTATTTAATACACCTCACTTTTTTATGTTCTCCATGTCTCTTACGGTTCTGGGTGTTGCAGGCATAAGACATTCTTAGGGGCCTCTTTGCGACTCCAATCAATATTCGCAGCCCATTTGAAGTTTAGTCAAGACAAGCCAGTGCCTGGGTTTGTGTGCATTGCAGTTTGTCTGTAAATTTTAAAATCCATTTATCTGATTTCTAGTGACATGCCAGAAGCCAGATCAGTTCTAATCTTAAATAAAAGTAGTAACTAGTTAATAAGTTCTGATACAAAAGAAAAACTGTGAGGAATATGGAGCATCTATAAAAGGCTGCAGCTTGCTCAGCACATGGAAGGAAGGATTGCAGGCAAAATGATGATTATACATCACAGCTTGTAGGGAAAATGAATGATAGTGATTACTGGTTGGAGTGTTGTTGCTTTTCCTTTTACTATCTGTTTATACCTACTTAACTTTGTGTGTTTAGGGCTAGCGGTGTGGTCTGCTGTTGTGAGATCAGCTTACATCTTGCAGGTGTTTGCATGAACTGTGCATATTTAAATGCTTGTCCTAGCAGTACACATGCCAAAGCAGCATCTGTGAGGGTGACCATATTTTGTTTTTAAAAGTGGGAGGGATATCATCAGAACTTTGCACAGAGTGGGAGGGATATCATCAGAATTTTGCACATGGGATCACAAGAGTCTTGCGCCTTGGTAGCCATTCCTGCTGCCATAAAGGGCGCTTTTGCAGTTCTCTCTAGCCTCTCGATTGTCTGCCTTAGCAGACCCAGGACCTGTAACAGAGACTGCACGGGCTGGAGCAACCCCTCCAACTCGCATGCAGCTGAAATCAGGCTAAGTACTTTGGCCGTGCCGTACTCATGCCTTGCTCGTCCATCTTTCGGTCGTAAGCCATTAAGGCCGTTTGCCTACCGTGCAGGCTCTATTGCGTGTATTCTAGGTTCTGGGTGGAGGTTTGCCGTCCCCGCTTCTACCCCTGAATAAGCGGGATCGCGGCACACACCTTCCCCCTTTTTACCTAAAAACGTGGAGGGCATCCTGGCCCTCCACTGTCCCCTCCTCCTTTAGATTAAAACCGTTGGGTTAAGATTCCAGGTGCTTCTCTTCTAGATGACTACTTATAGCGATCAGCTGGCCCCTGTTGAAATCGCTTTCCCTGACCACCAACACAGATCTGCAGTCTCGCCATCTAAGGGATAGGCAGACGGAACAAGCATAAAGCATCACCAAGTCAACTCACCCTTTGGGCTGGCACCGACCTCATTATGGATCCTGTCTTCCAGAACCTCTATCAGGGTGGCCTTTCTCCATAACATGCCACTCTGGGCTTCCATGGTGATGCCGTGTGTGTGGTTACCCGCTGCCTTTATGTCTTGCCTGGATCTGTTCTTCCCCATCCGGGCAGGAGCAGTGATTCAGGGTGTGCTGTCAACGAGCTGTGAGTGTGCGCGTACTGCTGTGTTGCCACATGCGTGACTCACGCTGCTGTGTTGGGTCGCCACAAGAATTGTTTAAACTGGGTATCCTGCCTACGGACAGCTAGGAGGTCTCGTCTGGGATGCCACTTGTGGACCACCAGGGGCACACCTGCTGTCCCAACCCGACACAGATGCTAGACACAAGTGCATACACAGTTTTTATTTTACTTTTTTTTTCCCCCCATGGAAAACCTCATTTCCCACAGGTACAGCACAGTCACAAGCACTAAATATTGATCAGAACACAACCTTTTCTTCTTCTCTTTCTCTCCACTCCTCCTGATGAGCTTCATCTTCTCCCACCCGACTTTGGCTTTCAAGAACAGTGGCTGCTGGCTCCTTTTATAAGGCACCTGGAAGTGCTCCAGGGGCTCATTGACCTATTTCCGCAGCACCGGGTGTGGTGGCAGTGCTATATCAAAGGGCTCAGTAGTTCTCCAGGCGCCCCCTGGCAGTGGCCACTGACCCCAACAGGGTTGAGCTTCCATGCTCCAAACCCGTGGTACCACTTCACTCCAGGGGGGCTGCCCTCTAGCGCCCTGGTGAATGTAATGATCTATAAACACTTCTTACCCAAGTCCTTCCATGGTCAAGAGTGTACTGGCCGTCCACCACAATTTGCATATATCTATTTCATCTTATAGAGTTAATTGATTTAAACATTTTGCTGTCAAGAGTCTGTTAGTTTTCTTTAAGGTGGTGATATTTATTTGCTTATTTATTGTTGCATTCTCTGCTTTTAAAGAGTCTTCGATCATCTGTTAGTGAAGGAGTTCAAGCCATTGAAGACCGATTGTCTAGACAGCAAGACATACAAAGTAAAAAGGTAATTTTGGTCTAAGAAAGTTTAACTTTTTGGTGTTATCTTTGATTTTTAAAGGAATGCTCCATCCAAAAATATTTTATGTGACTTACTTTTTTAAATTTGTAGTATTGGCCAAGAATTATTTTAATCTCATTTTTTAATGCAGAATGGAGGGAAAGACATTCATGACCTAATATAAGCCAACAGTGGCAATTTCTGTACAGTGGCAAACAAATTAAAAAATATTCATAAATAAAGAAAAAAGAATCTGTTAATTGTGTCGTATAAGACACACATGCATTATCCAGTCATATGCTCAAACTATGCAAAATGCTTGCTTTTTTGCTAAAATACTGTTAAGTAGTTACTTCCTGAATTATCAGCAGAATTCATAAACAGGAAAACTATAGCCTCATAAGAAAGTTTTGTTGAGTTAAGGACCCACCATCTCCCCTCATTGTTGTTCAAGAGTACTGTCTTTATTTCAAAAAGTTCTCTCCATGAAGATTTAGTATTCCTGTTTATGATTTCAACTGATAGTGAGATCAAAATTTTTTCTTGGCCACCACTACAAAGTGCATAGGGTAGAAACATAAAAATCTTTTGTACATAGAGTATTGCTTTAACGCGTTTCTGCCTATTGTTACTTTCCATCTATTAGAATTTTGAAGCATATAATGTAAGCGTCTTTGTCTTCTTTTGGCTGCTCCTATTAGGGATTGCCACAGAGAATCATATATTTCCATATCTTCCTCTCCTCTGCATATTGCTGTTTTACACCCACCACCTGCATGTATTGTCTCACTACATCTATAAACCTCCTCTTAGGCCTTCCTCTTTTCCTCTTGCTGGCAGCTCTATCCCCAAAATCCATCTCCGAATATACCCAGCAACTCTCCTCTGCACATGTCCAAACCAATGCAATTTTGCCTCTCTGGCTTTGTCTCCAAAATGTCCCACCTGAGCTGGCTCTCTAATGTACTCCTTCATTATCCTGTCCGTCCTTGTCACCCAATGCAAATCTTAACATCTTCAACTCTGCCACCTCTAGCTCTGACTCCTGTCTTTTTGTTAGTCCCACTGTCTCCAACCCATATAGCATGGCTGGTCTCACTACCATCTTGTAGACTTTCCTTTTCGTTCTTGCTGTTATCCGTCTGTCAGAAATCATGTATGACACTCTTCTCACACTCCACCCTTTCGACACTCTCATCTTCACCTCTCTTCCACAATCCCCATAGCTCTGTACTGTTGATTCTAAGTATTTATACTCATCCACTTTCTCCAACTCTACTTCCTGCATCCTCCTCATTCTTCTGGCCTCCCTCTCATTCAAACACATGTATTTTATGTTGGTCCTACTGATCTTCATTCCTTTCCTATCTAGAGCATATTTCCACCTCTCCAGGGTCCCCTTAGCCTGCTCCCTACTCTCATTACAGACAACAGTGTCATCTGCAACCATCCTCAGGGAATCCTTTGTAATCTCATCTGTCATCCTGTCCATCACCTTTGCAAATACGAAAGGGCTCCCACTTCCACCTTGAATGCATCCATCACTTCCACTTTGACCCTCACTACTGTAACATTTCCCATGTATATATTCTGTACCACTCTTACATACTTTTCTGCCACTCTTGACTTCCTCATACAGTACCACTACTCCTCTCTAGGCACCCTGTCATATGCTTTCTCTTGGTCTACAAAGACACAATGCAACTCCTCTGGCCTTCTCTAATTCTCCATCAACACCCTCAGAGCAAACATCACATCTGTTACTACAGTTCTGCCACTCTTATTCTTAAAGATCGGTATCAGTACACTTCTTCTCCACTCCTCCTCCTTCATGATCTTCAGTGTCATCCTACAGACCACCATCCTATGCTGCCTAGCTACTTTCTCCTGCCACCACTTTGCACCCTCTAATCTTCTTCAGACTGACCCTCCTGCATAGCATATAATGCATCTGTTTGCATCTTCCTCCACTCTTGTATGCCACCCTGTGTTTCTCCTTCTTCTTAATTCTTTTAGGGCTATTTTTTTCTTGTTTCTTTTCTCCCAGGGCTGAATATTTTTCCAAAAACTAACTTTTTTTAAAAAAGAACACAAAGCAGTTGTTTAACATTTTCCAGATATTTGCAGCCTTAGACTTCATTATCCTTGTTAAGTAATCTCAAATGT
>NW_024381489.1:0-25000 GCF_016835505.1 Polypterus senegalus
TATTCCCCCCCCCCCCCCTTAATTTATAGTTCCAGTCTTTGCCAACATCATGTAATCTCTCTTGTATAGCCCCATTAACATTCATCCTCTTTATATCTCTGACTCCTTTTAATATGGCAGTTTCTACCCTGAAATCTCTTTATTATAATTTCCTATCACAATCTTTCGAAGTGTAAAGTATGGAACAGATATCTGTTTTTAACAACCTTTAATAATTCTCTAGAAACCCAAACAATTGGCTTAATTGTTTCAGTTTGTCCATAGGTTATATTAAATTCTATGTTGTCAGTACATTATGGGGATTTCCTTTCAGCTTTGCTTGCAGATCTAATATTCCTGGTACCTTCATGCAAATGCTTTGCATTTGTTCTTCTATTTCGTTGGTCAGCAGTGTGTTATTTGGCCTCCGTGTCTCTAAAGAGTAATTCTCTCACTTATCTTCTTTTTTTATTAGATATATTTTCACTTTAAGTGTCATTGCTCCAAACAAACAATAGGAACAATAACTGCAAAATAGTTATTAGTTGCCAGATGGAAATCCCCAGAATTAGTTACTACTCAGTACCTGCAAATAAATATCATTTATATGAAGCTAACATTTGTTGCACACATTTGAAAACATTATTTACTTGGGAGAAAACGTTGAGGCCAGTTAGGGCTTTGCTAGACAATAGCCAATGACTTGCTACTAGTGATCCTGGGATTTCATTCTTTAGCTGTCGCCATATGGGACAGAAAGTTAGGTGGAGGTTTGGTTTATGGGTACCCAGGTTCCAGATTTGTTTCTTTTTGACATGAGGATTAGTTTTCCGGTTGTAAGTTTTAGAGTATTTATGTGTTTTGTGAATGAATAATAATAATTTTTAGGGGAGTATTTTTTTGGAATCACTTTTTTATTGCAGGAAAATTTAGCTTCTCTTTATTTTTGGGCTGATTACTTTTTTGTTGTATTTGGAATTTACCATGATGCCCTCTTGGTGTTAGGGTGCAAATCCCTAGAGGTGCCACTATGTGATGTCAAGGATGTAACAGTATCTAAGCCAGCATCTTCAGGAGACCTGCCATTCAAGTTTGTGGACAGAATTCTGAAAACTTTTTGCAAATGATCAAACTTCTGCTTTAGATTTTTCGGCTAGGCTCCTTTGACTTCAGCTTTGCTCATGTATCAGGTTTTTTTTTTTTTTGCATGATCATTTGCATTCCTGTTTTTGATCACCCCTACGTTTTGATCCTGATCCCATGATTCTTATTCTTGTCCTGGTCACCAGCCTCAATACAGAATGGTAGGGTTGGGTTTGGAGAATTAGTTTTACCCTTTAATTAATAACTTCTGTGTTTGTGTTTTGATTACTTGTGTATTTAATGATTTGACTCAAAAGTCATGTTACCCTTTTTATTTCAAGTGGTAGTGACAATTGATGATACAGTGAGCTGGCCCTTGACTACGCACTCACAGATTAAAACAAAGACAGTGCGACATCTAGATTGTAATTCTGCTTCAAAGATAAATAAAGATATTTATAGATACTTTTAGTAACTCATGTGTAATTGTGGGAAAACCATTTAGATCAGTTAACATCAAAAGTAAACGTGGAAAACAATTTAGATCAGCTAACATCACATTATAACGTGACCTTGAGAGATGCACTGCGTCCGCTCTGGACGCAGTGGCTCCCCTTAAAACAAAAGTGATCAAAGCATATAGACACTCTCTCTGGTTTAATGAGAATACTCAAGCTCTTAAATTAGAGTGTTGAAAACTGGAGCGCAGATGGAGAACAACAAAGTTACATGTCTTTCAAATTTTACAGAGAGTGTTAAAAAATATAAAAAAGCTTTCTTTAAAGCTCGTTCAGAATACTATTATATAATAATAGATAGCAATAATAAAAATCCTTGGGTACTGTTTAGAACTGAGCAGGAAGCCTTAACTTTAATTTCTAAAATGAAACCCACTACTTGTTCCCTAGATCCAGTGCCAACAAAACTAGTAAAAAACGCAACTGATGTTCTTGCAGCACCTATTCTACACATTATCAATAGTTCATTATTGCATAGCACAGTACCTGATGCACTAAAAGTGTCAGTCATTAAACCATTACTTAAAAAGTCAGACCTAGACCCACACATACTAAATAATTATAGACCTATTTCAAATGTACCCTTTCTCTCTGAAATACTAGAAAAAGTAATCGCCAATCAGCTTCAGTCACACCTTACACATTACAATTTATTTGAGAAATTCTAGTTTGGTTCCGCACTGGTCATAGTACAGAAATGGCACTTACACAGGTTGTAAACGACATTCTGATATCCTCTGATGAAGGAAACTCCACAGTAATTATGTTGTTAGATTTAAGCAAAGGATTTGACACCATTGACCATTCTATTTTACTGCACAGGCTAGAAAATGATGCTGGACTTACAGATAATGTGCTCGCTTGGTTAAGTTCTTATTTATCAAATCGATTCCAATATGTACAGAAATGTGCTTCTCCATCATTATACACTTAAGTGAGATATGGTGTCCTGCAGGGCTCAGTACTGGGACCTTTACTGTTTTCACTTTACATGCTTCCACTGGGATCTATCATTAGGAAACATCATGTTAATTTTCACTCATATGCAGATGACACCCAGTTATACCTATCATTTAGATCAAATTAAGTTTCTCCAATGCTGTCTTTAATTAGTTGTGTTAGTGAATTAAAGGAGTGAATGAATGAGAACTACTTGTCTTTAAACACAGATAAAACAGAGATGTTAATTATTGGAGGGAATAATGCTGATCGCAAAAATATTTTGCCATCATTTAACTCAGTTGGAATCACCATTAATCTAGGATTTATCTTTGACTCTAGAATGTCCTTTAAAACTCACATTACAAAGTTGTCCAAATCATGATTCTTCCATCTTAAAAATTTTGGTAAATTAAGGCGCTTTCTAAATAATCAGGATTCTGAGAAATTAATTCAAGCATTTATTTCTAGTAGGACTGACTACTGCAATGCGGTGTTCACTGGACGTTCAAATTGTTCTTTATACAGCCTCCAGTTAATCCAAAATGCTGCTGCAAGAATTATTAAAAGAACAAGAAAATATGAACACATAACTCCAGTTCTTAAATCCTTACACTGGCTCCCGGTTTAAGTTTAGGGCAGATTTCAAAATCCTCCTTTTAACATATAAAGCATTAAATGGCCAAGGTCCAGCTTACTTATCTGAACTTATCATTACTTACAAACCAGAGTGCACATTAAGATCTCAAGATGCTGGTCTGCTTATGATACCAAGAATTAATAAAATAACAGTGGGAGGTTGAGCTTTTAGTTACAGGTCCCCTAAACTGTGGAATGGTCTGCCTGCTACTATAAGAGATGCCCCTTCAGTCTCAGCTTTCAAATCCCGGCTAAAGACTCACTACTTCAGTTTAGCATATCCTGACTAGAGCTGCTGATTAACTGTACAGACTGCATCTCTGTTGTTAGTCATTGTTACTAAAGCATAAGTAACATGATAGCTGTAATTTGTTACTAACCCTCACCTATTATGTTTCTCTTCTCTGTACTCAAATGTGGCACTTGGTGCCATGGCCCACCTGCCAAGTTGTTTTGCCTGCCTACGGTAAAGTCATCCCTGACGGAGGATCGCAGGAATCGTCAGGTAGAGGGGTTCTTTCATTGGATTGGTCTCAACTGTGGAATGGCCAACTGGGGGAGGCAGCTTGATGGCTGAGGTCTCCAGGACTCTAAACAAATTCAAATCATATTATGTGATATCATCTACTGTGAAATTCTGCTCCATACTTGTAATATTTTTATTCTTATACTGTATTGAGGATTACTAGTGCTCTGTTCTGTGTATTGTATTGTATTGACCCCCTTCTTTTTGACACCCACTGCACGCCCAACCTACCGGGAAAGGGGTCTCTCCTTGAACTGCCTTTCCCAAGGTTTCGTCCATTTTTTCCCCACAAGGCTTTTGTTTGGGAGTTTTTCGTTGTCTTCTCAGAGAGTCAAGGCTGGGGGGCTATCAAGAGCCAGGGTCTGTTAAAGCCCATTGCAGCACTTCTTGTGTGATTTTGGGCTATACAAAATATTGAAGAGGTTCATGAAAGAGTCCTGTTCATTTCTTGACTTCCTTTATCAATAGCACTGTGCAGTTATGGTCTGTCAGGGACTGCATTGTCTTACGTAAAAGTGCTGATGCATTCAGTGTCCAGGTCAGAGTCTATACACTTGTACCAAAGGGAAAAGATTTGACATATTTTACTTGTTCTGGTGGTTAATGAAGTACACACCTTACAATTGTAAAGGCTCTGCTTAGCTTGACCTTGTGTTGACTGGGTTTCCCTATTGTGGCAGCAGGAGCTATTCTGGAAGAGATGGTAAGTCCATTTATTAACCAGTCCTGGTGGCATTGAGGGCTCCACATATCACTTAGTCACCATGGGTCTCGAAGCCTACAAAGTGCAGAAGCTCTCAAGATGGCATTAAAGGATGGTGGATGGATGTGTATAGAAAATGCGCAGGATGAGCTACACACAAAGATCTCATAGTTCAAAACAAATTAGAAAATGGACACATAGCTTAAGACGACTTAGGTATGTTTAGGATCTTGGTTAACAGTTTTGAAAGAAGGAACATTTTTATTCTATGTTTATTTACTTCACAGAGACAGCTGTTATCACATTTTTGAAACAATGAATAATATATAAAAATGCATTAGAATAAAATGTCATTTACATATATTAGAGTACATAAAATGTGGGCTTTTTTTAGCGCTTTACAGTATCAGGAAGGTAAAAACCAAGTCCAAAAAGGCTTGTAGTGGCTGAAATATCGTTCAAGAGACCGGATTCTAACTCAACTGATAAAAATGTTATTTTTGTACAATTTCTAGCTGCTGGTTGTGGAGGGTTTATGGCTAATTGTAATTCTTCTTTAATAAACATTTTTTTAAAGTACCCCCAGTAGAGCAGTAAATGCCCAGTTAAAGTCTCATGCTAACATTATTAGTTTCTGTGGGCCGGGATGGATAGCAGGTCATTGTGGCACTTGGCCAGCAGAAATACTGAGAAATACTGAATTGTAACCTGCAGCTGTGAGGGTGTTTTCCGTATACCATACATACATTCTTTTCACTGTATAACAATAGTTTAGAGAGTCACACTAAGGGAGCTCTTTTCCTCTTCAATTTAGTTCTAAATTCTGTAAGATAAGTGACTTATTTGCTGTCAAAGCTTGTATTGTATTTTTACGGTTACAAATATCATGTAAAACTTACCTGATAGGACTTTGAGAAGCAGGAGAAGCGAGTTGGTGTTGCAGAGATTTATACAAACCACTGATGTGATGGTGAGTTATCATCTGTATAATCGAGGCTACGGTCATTTCACTAACTTCAGATCTCGTTTGCTGTCAGGAGCAGCTATCAGATGTGGTAAAGAGGACAATATGCAGGTTGAAACAATCTCTCTCAAGGTAAGTTTGAAACAGCAATCAGTACAGTAACTGAAGTGACACAAAATGTTCCTCTGTTTAAAGCTACATGCTTTTGAAAATTGCCAATGCTTTTTAAATTATAGTTTTTATTTTAAATAAAAGGTGTCATTTTGCTTGACTTTTCTCTATCATTTTTCAATTAATTCACCTTTATCAGTGGAGTTGGCTCCCTTAATTATATCCCAATAACAACAATTAGATGAATGGAGAAGACAGCAGGGCAAATGACACGATGCTGAAAGGCACTGGCCTCAAAATTTTCAAAGTGAGTTTGTTGAATTCTATTGGAATGCAGCACACAAACCTCAGACACTGAGTTTAGTTTGATCTTTGTGTGTTACCACCAGGCCTAGTTTGAAAGAGCTCTGAGACCTTCAGAAGGAAGATTGTAGACACATGGGAAGAAATTTTAACTTCTTAAAAAGATCTCCAAACATCTGTCCAAATGATTGTCGACAAGTGGAGAAGATTTCAAACGCTTGCCATGTAAGTTACAGGTAGCTTCTACCACTGTTGATGTCAAAGAGCTCTTAGAAAGAAGTTGCAAAAACAAGATCTTCCTAGAAGAAACCATTGCTCTCCAGGAAGAGCTTCAGGGGCAGACATTAGGCTTTCTCTGAAGACTAAAGCAAAAGACGAAGACTTCTGGAACAATGTGCTCTGGGCAGACAAACTCATTTGGCCACCTTGCCAGTACACATGTTTGGTGAAAACCAAAGACAGCATTTAACCAGAAGCACATGAAACCCACTGTAAAGTAGAGTGGTAGAAATGTTACATTTTGGAGTTGTTTGCTGCATTAGGGCCTGGTCAGTTCACCATCACAGAATCCACCATACAACTTACTTTTGTTTGTATAGTGCTTTTCACAGATGGCAGGCACAGAACTCTGCAAACAATTCTCAGTTAAAATACAAGTACTGATTATACCAATTTCTAAATGGAAAACTGGTACACATAAAAATGCAGATTTGTTTAACTCTTTGAAGGCTGAATATTTTTTCAGTTTTCTGAAAAGCACACAATGCACTGGTTTCACACATAAATCAACATAAAATGTCTGTTGCTACGTGCTGGGGCTGCTTTTGGCGCATGTTCAGCATCTCTGGTGGCAGTGGCTGCGCCTCTATGGCCAGCAGGAATGCACAGTGGCCTGGCTGCCTGGCTGTCTTCGCACAGCAGGTGGGTGGTGGTGGCAGTCGCAGTGTGACGCAATATGGTTTGTATCTCTTGTCATCATAAGTGGTGGTCTTACCAGGCAAAGGCTGCTATAGGCGTATCGGCTGCACGAACGTGTTCAACACCACAATGAGAGCTGGAGACTGATCAGCCGATGCTGGTCCCTCAATTTCATTTTTGATCTCCATCTCCAAATCACTTGCATCAAATTCCAAGTCTGACAAGTCAGAGTCCGGTTCAGCGCTAATACATAAAACGTTTATGGAGTATTTTAATTTGCACATCCACTTTATTCTCTCAACAGATGTCGATGCCATTTTAGAGGTTGTTTGCTCTTCGCTACTCATGTTTGTGCAGGGAATCAAGGATAAATCAGCAAAAGCTACTTAACTTTCCTTCTAGCAAAGAGAATCAAACTAAAACGTAAGGGCGGGTTTTGTTGCAGTTTACAGCTGATTGCTGTCCTCTACCCATGAATTTTGACAAAAGTCAACATCAGCCCTGAAAGAATTAAACACACAAAGAGCAAGGTGGGAACTGATTAAACATAAATGAACACTAACAATATCTATTAATTAATTAATTAATTGTTGAACTACTGCCAGATGACAATGGTGGAGATTAAAATCATACGAATTCTTCACTGTGCCAGAGAGTACTTGGAGATAATGTAAGACCATCTGTTAGAAGACTGATGCTCAACAGAAACTGGACTTTGAAACATGACAATGAACTCAAACATACCAGTAAGTCTACCAGGGAATTGATGAAAAGCATTAAAGGGGGAGTTTGAGAATGGCCAAGTCAAAGCCTGGATCTGAACTCCATCGGGATGCTATGGGGCAGTTTGTAACACACCTCTTCCATCGTACAGCCGAAAGAATTCTGCATGCAGCAGTGGGAAAAGGTCAGAGACTGGTAATCACTTTCTGCTAAAGGGGACAATACCAGCTATTGTAGCCAAGGGTGTACTTACTTTTCCTGCAGATGCAACTAGCAGATCTGTTTATTAGTCGTTGAAAACAAACTATTGCAGTCAAAATTTCACTTTTTTAATTAAATCACCTTTATCAAAAAATAGTTTAAATGTAGATCACATTTTCACGTCAATACTTTATGTTAAAAAAGACAAATTGAACATATGGGGTGTACTAACCTTTTCATATATAATATTGTCAAGCCCACTTCCTCCAACTCAAGGCCACAGGGGTGAGGCCAATCCCAGCAGCACTGGGTACAAGGCAGGAGCCAGCCCCGGATACGACGCCTATCATATACACACCCCTAGATCCAGTTTGCATTCAGCTACGTGAACAAATACGGCCCTGGAGATGTGGAAGGTACACCCATCAAAATGTTATCCTTAGGCACAGCGCCAGTCAATGCATCACTGCACCATCCAGGTTGCTGTCTTTTCAGCTATGTCAGTAATTAACGTGTTTTAATTAATTGATGTTCATAAAGAGCCCCTATGCTGCCAACTGAATGTTGCATAGGGGCTTCATCTTTTTTTAGTAAATTGCATTAACAGAAAGTAATTTATAAATTTGAGGGAAACGGATATTCAAAGGTAGTATGTAATGTCACTTGTACAGACTACTTTGGCCTGATTTGTGCTGAAAACAGCAGAAGGATTGAAATGCAAGTCTGCCGATTCAGAAGTTCTGGTGCCAGTCGCTGTTAACTGTTTTTTTTTTTTTGGCCTGTGTTCAGGAGGAGCAGCTTTGAAAGCCTGTGAAGTATTAGATAATTAAGTAATGTTGTCCACAGGAGTCCTGAAACATTGACCTCACTTGGGGTACCTTTGTGTTACTCCTAAATCTGGTGGGACAGACCAACAGTGTCTAGTGCTCATAGTCACTACAGTGACGTGCCGATGGTGCAGGAATGGACAAGATTGATCCAGAAGTGCAAAAAAAATACTGGGCATTGTAAGAAATGTCTGACATGTTGGCTAGGGCCTCTTTCTCACAACATTTCCACCTGCCAATTCCCTTCAAGAGTCAACTAAAGCTTATTCACAACACCCTGACAGGCCATGCAGGACTAAACCCAGGACTTAAGGACATGCACTGACACAATCAGAATTAAACCCGTTTAGTCGTGAGCAGAGCGACTGCATGGTGTGACAGGTGTCACACTGGGACTGGCACCTCAGCCAGAGTTGCATTAGGGTCCTTACCCAGCTGGGATGCCAGTATAACGGAGGGGAGAGCAAAGACAGGTCCTTTAGGGTCTTCCACAGCATGCTGGGGTGGCAGTACCTATGTGAATGCACCCTGGGCTTATTTGGAACTATAATTCTTTGGAGCAGCCCTGTTGATTTCCACGGGTGCTGCCTGGAGGCACTGAAGGGATTGGTGTGCCCTACTTTGTGAGGTTTCCTCATCTTCCAGAAGTACTCCCAAACCACAGTCTTAGGGCACTGGGAATACTCCCAGGTTTTATATAAAAGGAGCTGCCTCCCGACCGCTTTTATATAGAAGGATGATAATTAATATTGTATTTTTGTGCAAAGCACATTGACCTGCATTCAGCCCATGAGATAATAAATTTGTTTGTATAGCAAACACAAATACATTATTACTGGGAAAAAAACGAAAACCTTGCAAATGACAAAGTTAGACAATGTTTTAAAATGCCAGGCTTTTCCCTACCTAAAATAGTGACAACAGCCGAAGATCTGCACCATGACACAAGGTCTGCTTTTATTGTAGAGGTCTGTTGTCCGATATGCATACACACGCAAACACAAGGGACCACATTCACCCGGTGACTACATCAGCCATTTCAGAGGAACCAAAGAGAAAAATAACATGAAACTGCCAAGGCCACAGTCTGCAGCATCTGATTGCACCAGCACTGACCAAAGAAAAGAGCCCCAGACAGTTGGTATCACAAACTGGAGCAACTGCCTGGCCAGAGCTGCCTAACCTGGCTTTGGAGCAGGTTCAGATTAGGACAGCATGAGTCTAATGGTGACATAAATGGATGGATGGATGTCCCAACTAGGAAGGATTCAACTCAAGCTTCGCAAAGCTCTATGAAGGAGCCAATCGGGCATGAAAAGTGAAGACATTTTCATCATCTCCTATTCAGATTTACTAAATGTTCCACCTCAAAACATGAAATGACCCCCTGCTTCTGCACAATACACAATACACTCAATTTACAGCGGGAGCTAAAATTCAAATTGCAAAGCATCACAAAGCCTTTAAGGCATTCATTTTATAGCACTATGTGACCGATAAGATGCACTGCAGGTCATCTGTCTCATAAAGGCCACGTTTGTAAGTCTTGAGGAGACCAACGTCTTTCTGACACTCATCTTGAATAGCAGTAGTTGACTAACAGATGCACACTGGTAGCTCCTGTGGTAATGTGTTCCTATTTAGTATAATCCAACTGGAGACGCAACTGTTAATCTTTCACACTGATTTTTATTACCATTAAAAACCATCATCTATGATTTCATGACAGGTTTAAATATTTCAAAGTTAGCGACAATCTGATGTGCTGCTCCTCTTACTTTGATGTGTGCTTTAAGTCAGGCATTGCAGCGAGTGGGAAGGTTAATAAAAGATCTTTAAGTAAAGAAGAGTTGTTTTTATACACAGATTAAAACCCCCTTGCTTATGTACAGGGTGATTCAAAAAGATTCATCCGATTTCAAAGTGCCATATTTTTACAGCCATGAAGTGTCTAAGAATCAAACACATACAAATTGAAGGAGGGGGTCATAGAGTTACTGACTGGCATTTCTCAACAATGAACCCCCTCATCGCTGGATTGGCCATAAAGGAGCCCACGATTAGCACTCTACTTCTGGCCCCCAAGATCATCAAATCTCAAGCCATGTGGCTATTTTTTGTAAGGGTACATTAAGTTTAAGCCACCTATCCCAACACCACTGGATCTCTGAAATCACATTGAAAGAGCCGTGCATACAGAGACACCTAACATAATCAATCAAGTATGGGATAAATTCGACTTATCGCGTTGGTGTTGTCGATACAGCTGGAGGAGGTCATATTGAGCACTTGTGAATCATTACAGAACAATGCAATAAATTGTAAATGGTTTAGGCGAGTTTATTATGTAATTTTACAAGTGAAATAAATCATTTCGAAATCAGAATGAATCTTTTTGAATCACCCTGTATTTTTAATCATTCCTTGATTTACAAGAATTACCAGTTTGGATATTTACTCATCCTCTCTCTTGGTGATTGTGTTGTGAGAAAAACCAGGACAGATCAACTTTCTTTACTTGCTTATTTATTAGATGTCTATAAACATTACAACATCATTTATTTATATAGCACATTTTCATACAAAAAAATGTAGCTCAAAGTGCTTTACATATTAAAAGAATAGAAGAATAAAAGACACAGTAAGAAAATAAAATAAGTCAACATTAATTAACATAGAATAAGAGTAAGGTCCAATGGCCAGGGTGGACAGAAAAAAAAAACTCTTGAGACCACCCAGTCCCCTCTGGGCATTCTACCTAACATAAATGAAACAGTCCTCATTGTATTTAGGGTTCTCACAGAAGGACTTGATGATGATGGTCACGTAGACTTCTGGCTTTCAGTCCATCAATGTTGGAGCATCATGATGCTTTGAGTAGGTGGTGGTGGCGCAGGCAAAAAAGAAACAGAAGAGAGAGTAGGGGTCAGTACGGATTTTAGAGCCACCATGAATAGTTATTATGATGAATTGAACATGCAGAGAATCAGGATTAAGTTACAGTGAAGTTATAAAAAAGGCCATGTTAAAGTAATGTGTTTTCAGCAGTTTTTTAAAGTGATCTACTGTGTTAGCCTGGCGAATTCCTATTGGCAGGCTATTCCAGATTTTAGGTGCATAGCAGCAGAAGGCCGCCTCACCACTTCTTTTAAGTTTAGCTTTTGGAATTCTAAGGAGACACTCATTTGAGGATCTAAGGTTACGATTTGGAATATAAGAAGTCAGATACTCCGATATATAAGATGGAGCGAGATTATTTAAGGCTTTATAAACCATAAGCAGAATTTTAAAGTCAATTCTGAATGACACAGGTAACCAGTGTAGTGACATCAAAACTGGAGAAATGTGTTCATATTTTCTTTTCCTAGTTAGGATTCTAGCAGCTGCATTCTGCACTCGTTGCAAGTGATTTACGTCTTTTTTGGGTAGTCCTGAGAGGAGTGCGTTGCAGTAATCTAAGCGACTGAAAACATAAGCGTGAATTTCTCAGCATCTTTCAATGATATAAGAGGTCTAACTTTTGCTATGTTTCTTAAGTGAAAAAATGCTGTCCCAGTGATCTGATTAATATGCAATTTAAAATTCAGGTTACAGTCAACAATTAACCCTAAATTTACTTCCGTCTTTTTTAATCCTAATGCATCAAGTTTATTTCTGATAACCTCATTGAATCCATTATTGCCAATCACTAAAATTTCAGTTTTTTCTTTATTTATCTTGAGAAAATCACTATTCATCCATTCTGAGATACAAGTCAGACATTGTGTTAGTGAATCGAGAGTCGGTGTCATCAGGTGCTATTGATAAGTACAGCTGTGTGTCATCAGCATAGCTGTGGTAACTCACGTTGTAACCTGAGATAATCTGACCTAACGGAAGCATGTAGATTGAGAACAGCAGCAGACCCAGGATAGAGCCTTGTGGAACACCATATTGGATATCATGTGTCTTTTGAGATTTGATTACCACAACTCACAAAGAATTTTCTCCCTCCCACGTAGGATTCAAACCAATTTAAGACCCTGCCAGAGAGGCCCACCAATTGACTAAGGCGATTTCTAAGAATATTGCGATCAAAGGTATCAAATGCGGCACTCAGATCTAAAAGGATGAGAACAGATAAATGGCCTCTGTCTGCATTTACCCGCAAGTCATTTGCTACTTTAACAAGTGCAGTTTCTGTGCTGTGATTTGTTCTAAAACCCAACTGAAATTTATCAAGAATAGCATGTTTATTGAGGTGGTCATTTAACTGCATAATGACTGCCTTCTCTAGAATTTCACTTAAGGGAAGGTTAGAGATGGGTCTGAAATTTTCAAAAGCCGAAGGGTCAAGATTACGACTGCTGTGCATTTCAGAATACAGAATAAGGAGAAACAAAGACCAGCCGATTAAATAAGATCAGTTAAGAGAGGTAAAAGGAATCGCTGTGTAAGCAAATGAAACAAAAATCTGCAACCAGAGGGCCCATCAGACCTTGGCTAGTTAGTGGCTGTTGAAACAATCCGGACACAGGGTAGCAGTGCAATCTGGCAATGCTGGCATTTGCCTTTGGGATGCCCATGTCACTCTCCCATAATTCTAGCAACACAAAGCGTTATGGAATGCACTGAAACTGAAAATATGGCTTTTGTCTTGGGAGTGACCAATGCTACAAGCACTGCCTTTTTACCAGTGGCTGGATTGCGTGTTGCTCCTTCTGGAAATCAGAGTAAATGCACCTAATGCCTGCCAAATAGTACTCCTGGTCAGAGAGCTGAAGGGAATTTAGGACTTAAGAAATTGCACTAACTGGAATAATAGTTTACATTTTCCATCGTATATGCATTTTCTGGAAAGACTAAACACTTGCAAGTTCAGACCCTGAGCCTGCGGAGTGTACCAGTTGCACTGGGCACAAGGTGATACCTGGAGAGTTCAGACCATGGGATTAGAACACTGAATGGAAGGCAGAACTGCAGATCACTGCACCGTCCCAGAAACAGCAGTCAAGCCACTGGGAGTGTGGCAGTGTCTTAATTGGCAGAGCTGTGGCATTCAATTTTGTGAGTCCTGGGTCCAGTCTGCCCAGTTCACAACAGGAAGTCTGTTCAATCAGGGACTCCAAACTTCACAGGTGTGACCCTGGGAATCTGACTTGGGTATATAAAATGAACGATATTACAACCTCCCTGTATTTCCTGATCCATCCACCCTCTTCCACACAAATTCATTGTAACATTAACAACACTAAATACATCTCTTGCTGAGCTCACCCAAACCAGAAGGAAGAGGTCCCCATCTGTCACTTTACTTACTAAACGTCTGTTTGACGCAAGCAGAGCTGCTTTCACCTCCATGCATCTAGTTGTGCACATTAAGCATAACTGAACACATGTCAATGTTTTTGATTTTTTATTAATGCAATTAAACTCAAGTTGGATTTCTTTTTATTTTAATTGCAGATGTTTACAATATCAGATTTTAAAAAGACTTTTTGATGCAGAAACAGGAAATTGTAATCCTATCAAACAAGCAAGATAGAAAAGAACTTCCTAACCCTAAGCCCAACCCTAACCCTAATTTGATAACTTCAAAACTTAACTGACATGAATGAGCCCGAATGGGAAAATAAAGATTGCAGTTTTAACCTACTAAAACTAACTGATCAAAACATTTTCAAGATGTCATTAATTAAATTAAGATTTTCCTGAAAGTCAGAAAGCAAGAATGAATTGTGGGTTCTCATACCATTTAATCAACTTTGAACAAGTCAAGCATATTGTTGGGATGTTCTTTCTTTAATTATTATGTAAATATTAAGACTAAGTCACTTCTTAAATTTCAGGTTAAAAAAAAAAAGGTGAGTGTAGTTTTAGGTCAATAAGCATTTAAAATGTTATTCCAGTTTTGTTCTACATGCTTTTGTAGAAGATTCGACCGTCACAGACAGTATGCACATTTATAAACATTGGATTATAACATTCAATTAACTGCCTTAATTTTTTTCTTTAAAATTTTCATCTACATTCCCAACTTTAAGAAACTGTTCTACCAACTGGAACCTGTAGTGGCAGTTTTAAGCACAAGTTTGGAATGTAACCAAGGACGAGCCAAGCCGTTCAACAATTTAGTCTCCAAAGAAATAACTGTTAGGATGTCCTGGGATGGGAGGTTATCATGTATCCAGAATAAAAACTTCAAAAATGTGAAAAAACACTAATTACCCAAAATAAACCCCTTTCCAAATTCTTTACCTTTGAGCAATGCATGAAGTTGCAGCATTTTACATTGTGCAATTAAAAAAATCACAAAATCATTTGTACTTGTTATACTATCAATATTTTATCTCAAATGTAGGATCAAAGATAAGCAACTTTACATTTTCCTGGACTATAAAGCAAAGACACTGCAGGGACTTGAACCCTGTTCCTGGAAACCAGGAGTGCCAACCACCAGCATCTTTTGCTTTTTTTGTTACTGAAAGGAAAAAAGCAAAACCTGAAGGAACAAGTTATTTGTTCCCCCAGGAAAAGAAAACCTTTCATGGAAAATGTAAGCCACATTATCTTCCTTTGAATAGCAATTAGCTGCCATTATTTAAGAGCCTTGAAGGGGCAATTAAGTGTTACAGAACTGAACTTCAGTTCCCAAGGATGAAGTGCCAGGTAACTGGCCCCACTACTGGGTCGCTACGAAGAGCATGGATTACCACATCAAGTCCAGTCACAGGGAGAAATGAAAAACGACTTTAAACTGCTGAAAGCCTCGATATTTTAACATCAGTGCTTGGGTTATCTTGTGGAAGAGCTGTTGGAAGAAGAGCCAAGAGAAAGATAAACCCACCCCTTCCCCATTTTCTTAAGTTTACTCCCACCCATCTAAAATTACTTGGTTCAAAATTTAAAACAAAAGTAATAGCTTTATAATTATCCAAAAATCAACCAAAATTACATTAAGTCAAATATGAAATTACATATTTACCCTAAGTTATGCAAACTGAAGCCTAACACTAGAATTACTGCTTACGAATTCCAACGTGAGGCGAATTTATTGACTTTGCTTCCTTGCATTTCATTAAGGCCATCTGTTCCTAATAAGCAGCCTGAAATCAAGAAAACGGGAAAGAGAGAAAGACACTCCAGAGAGGCTGAACTTGCTCATGTCTTGCTATACCTCATTAGCTGGAACTTGAAGAGCCGAAGATCTGAAAGAGTCTAAAACACACACAAGATTGCATCCCACCCACACCCATTTTATAAAATTACTAAATCCCAACTGTGGAAATTCAAACTACATGCACATGAGTAGTAGCAAGTGAAACTCAATGCTTGTGAATGGACATGCATAACACCAAGTTAAGGTAAAACTTACAAATAGTCAACATTAAGACTAGAAAAAAATGTGGTACTTGGTATACTAAATGTGTACTTTGAATCTGCCTTAAAATTGAACAGCATAGAGCATAAAGGCACTAGCCATCACTTATCTATATGGATTTTACAAGAGTGAAGATCTTCAGGGAATGCTTGCTTTACTGCTTTATCTGAAAGCAAAAAGAAAAAAAAAATCTTGTCCAGTTTAGCCCCCTCCCCCCCTCATAAGTCTGCCTGACATCCATGTAAATTACCAAATATTTCACCCCTCTTTGCCAAAAGACAACCAAAGCTCACCTCCTGGATTGTTGCTATACATCAAATTTACCAGGCCTCTGTTCGGAGTTAATTGCACGTTTTCCCCACAAAATCTTTATGTAGTAAAAAGACAGCAAAAAATTGGCTCCTACAGATCCAATAATGATTTACTTGCCACAAGTTATGCCATGGTTCAACTCTGGTACTGAAGATGGTTCAGACTCTGAACATACTCTGCAAAAAAGATAGAAATCTGGAAAGTAATAACCCCCACCCCACCCAACAACAAACTTACTACATCCAGTTAAGGCACATACATATTTATTGTCAGTTGACAAAAACTCATTTCAAAAGCTGCACCGTTGCACAGCATAGATACTGAAAGCAATTGCACATTTGCACAATTGGCTGTAGTTTTGTACCCTGCACAGTTGCACAGGTAGTATCAATTTTAAAAAGCTGCACATTTGCACAGCTACATGAAATGCTGCACATTTGCACAGCAAAGATGTGTTAGATTAAGGCTGCACATTTGCACAGCAGGTGACTTTAAAGCTACACAGTTGTGCAGCAGAGGCAAATTAAAAAGACTTCAATTTAAGTTGCACATTTGCACAACTCTGGCCACTACCCACTGCACATTTGCACAGCACTGGCTACTTCCCATTACAGATTAGGCTGCACATTTGCACAGCCAGTGGCCTCACAAGACACCTTTCAACACACAAGTAATTCGCTAACTGCCAGAGAAACATGGTTACTTGTACTGGAATCTTGCTTCCAAAGTGTTGACACAGCCAAAGGGCCATTCTTTCAAAGTCTTCAACTGGCAGCAGCATGGCAATCCACTAGGTGAAATGCACCTACAAAACTTAAGACAAAAAAAGCACACCCAGGCCCACCCAAGAAGCAGTCTAATCATTTAAATAATCCTGTTTTAAAGATTACTTTTAAAATGAGATGTTCTCAAGTTACTTTGCATTAAACATCTAATGCTCAAGTAAAAATTAAATTACACACTTATCTGTAAAAATTGATTTTTGATTCCATTGCTCCTCTTTATGCAAGTGTATGATGTGTCGTATTCTTATACTGCAAAAACAATTGGTGAAGGGACAAGAAAAAGCACCAATTCCCAAACTCCTTTCAATGGATCTCATTGCATTATATGTGAAGAGTTGAACTTTAAACAAAACTATTCTCTTTTAACGATTTGAATGCCTGGGCAGATCTGGCTGTATTTCACACCAACATTCCTGGGCTTTACTACCTTACAATGTTGGCAGTATCTGCATACAGAATCTGGTTAAGAACCTTGCAACTTTACTGATCTCCTTCAGACCGCTCAACATTTAAATGTCTCAACTTTGTACCTGCAAAAAGCTGAAAGAAAAAAAAAAAACAACACTTCCCCATCCAACCAACAACCAAGACAAAATTGCAAAACAGTATTTATTAAATACATAAAACATTACAAGATGCATTAACTGCTCCACTGTTTCATCAAACCAAAGTTTAACAATTTGTCAACTACTTGTAATTACCATTACATATACACAACTGGATTAAATGAATACCTCTTTCCAAAGTAATTCCACTCATTGAGGATAATGATAAATTGTATACAAATCAACTCCATGTGTACCTTGGGGCATTTGCTCAAACTGATGCCTCTGCACGTTATTCTGGACACACTGAAAAAGAGAAACACACCCCAACCCACTCCCCACTGCCAACTAGCCAATTTCATTCTTACATGCAAAAAACTTGTTTTAAACTCTCAATTACAGTTACATGTATGTTAAATCAGCAAAGAACCCTAAAAAACTTTCGTCCTGAATCAAATGATTTTGCTATTGCCCAAATCTATAGACCTAGATTAATCCAAACATACAAATGTACTTATTTACACATTAACATTTTAAAATTTGTGTCTGTTCTTTTCAAACTATAAATAAACTAAACTTAGTAAAAACTGACCCCACTGAGGGGGTTCCTAGTTCCACAATACCTGGCAAAGCTATGGAATCACAATGGCCAACTGCCTGGTTAGAAAAGTTGGGACTGAACATTTAGCTGCCGTTCCCTCATTCATGATGTCCTGTTACTGATGCATCACTTATCGCATTTCAACTGTGTACTCTTGAAAAGCTGGAAAAAGACAGCTAGGAAAAGAATTTAACGCCCCCCTCCCCCATACTTACACTTCAAACTAAATTGGAAATTAAACTGACTAGAATGGAAAACATTCACCCAATGAATCGAGTTCACTCCATTTGCCTCTTGCGGACATTACGATTAGAACAAAGGAGATATTTTCGAGCCTCCATCTGGATCGACCCACGATTAGAACAAAGGAGATATTTTCGAGCCTCCATCAGGATCGACCCACTTAACTACGTGTACAGGAGGGAAGTCTTCCTTCTCTTCAGCCACTCATTGTATACCTGATACAAAAAACAAAAGTCTAAGAACCCAATCATAACTACCCCCCCACACCACCCACCAATTAATGTTGTTACGTAAAATAAAACGGGAATAGTTACTCCCATTCAAGCACTTGCCTCTTGGCAAATACACTAATAATTACTCTTTGTATATTACAACCCCAGGTCAAAACATTTAATGTTTGACCCTTAGAACATTTTTATTCAAAATAAATTTATAAACTCCTTGAAAAAGTAGACTCGCTAGATTAAAATTGTCAACACTATAATAAACAGAATGTAAATTTTACTACCTATACCATACAAACCAGAAACCACTGTCCATGCAGAAATACACAGAAGAGAGCAGATATCTATGGCTTCACTACAAGACGTTTTCACCCTGGGCTCTGCTAGGCATTGCCACTCTGCCGATCACCGCTTCACCCTGGTCTGGACTAGACTGCTTGCTCTGCAGGTCACCGCTTCACCCTGGTCTGGACTAGATGCTTGCTTGCTCTGCAGGTCACCGCTCCACCCTGGTCTCGACTAGATGCTTGCTCTGCTGATCGCCGCTTCACCCTCGTCTGGACTAGGACACGCCTCTCTGCTGGACACCGCTTCACCCTGGGCCGTACTAGTTGACCACCGTGTAGATCGACGCCGCTTCACCCTGGTCTGCCTCTCGACTCATCTTCTGATCCTCACACGTTCCGCTAACTCTCGCTGCCTTCCCGTGATGTGCAAAACCTTCGTCCGCATTAACTCAGTCCATCATGCAAACTACAGCCTTTTAATAAAAACAACACAGTCCCGTCTTCTTAAAAAAAAAAATCGATCCAACTGGAACGTTCTCAAAAACAACGCTTTTTTTTTAAGCTGGCACCTGTAACAATGCAGCTCAATAAATTTGAGCTCTTGAAGCAAATAGCACAAAGTGCTCTATAATCATTTCGCTTCCTACATTGCCGCCACTGCTTCGCACTTAAGAACTCGAGCCAAATCTTCACTCCGCAAGGGGCGATGACGTACATAATCGCGACCCCCAAGTTTATGAAAATATTCACATTATCCATTTTTCTTCGACAGGAACAAATACTGACCACAATATCGTCGCAATTAACGCATAAATATATATGGTTCCGTTTTCTAAGTTTAAAATGCATCTCTTTCGTTTCATTTCCAACAATACAAGTCAGCCTTTTCCATTTTGTCCACGAACGTCTTCAGAATGTTACCTATTCGGCCTATAAACCTTTCAATAACTTCGTTTTTTCAGTTGTTCCATCAAACACTATATACCGAACCTATACCCGAGTCTTCAAAAATAATATTCAACCTATTTACAATTTCAATCATTATTTTAATGTTTGTTTCTTGGCGTGTAACTCATTTCAACTATATCGTATCAACGCTTCTTTTATCTTCAATCCTGCAAACTTTTTTCAAATTTTCAGTTGATTAAAAAAAATAGTGTACTTAAACGTTTTCTTCAAGCTATTCTAACGAAAAGAGTTGATTAAAAAAATATTGTACTTAAACGTTTTCTTCAAGCTAGTCTAACGAATCAAAATCTTCAATCTTCTGTCGGCTACTTCGATCTGTAACTAAATTACAGAGAGAATACTCCGCTTGTTCCTACCACATCCCTTTACTGCTGACTGGTCACTAAGGAAACTTCTCCCCCGATCGAACACACGATGATCTAGACTTCACGATCTTCAAAAAAGAAAAAACAAAAAATACAGTAATTCATGATGAGCAGTATTCTAAGATGATCTTCCTTCCCTCAACTCATTCTACAATACGTAAATGCGACACCCGCGATCAAAAAGCTTTTGCTATGAAAAAGCTAAAAAAAAATCGACTATTAAACTAAACAACGCATCAACGAAAATCTAAATAAGAATTTAAAAAAATATGCACACATTTAGATTTAAAAATTACAAAAAGTTCTACATTTTTAAAAGTCCGAACGTCTTCGGCCTCACAAAAACCCCCAAAAACAAAACACAACATCTCAAAGCTGTCTATCAGATCTAATCTGCGACACAACCCTGGACAGCTTATTTTATATGCGCGGGTGGCCGTAGTACTCAATAGCAGAACGATATATCCTTCCGCGAAATGCGATGTCTATCTAGATCCAGGCATTCTACAACAATAATGAGATTTGTTTTAAGAGAATGAATTGTATTTAACATATATATTTATTTTTTATGCTTAATTTCATTTTTGTGTGCACGTTTCACTGTTTTACATTTGTAGTCCATATAAGTGAACATTCTCGCACAAACTCATAACCAAAGTCAAAAAGTAGATATTGTACATAAAAAACCCAAACAATGAATTATGCCAAAAGGCATATATTTTATTACGTAAAAACAAATTATGAAAGATGAATATAAAACATTTAATTTTCTTTGTAAATGCCCCCACCCTTTCGCTTTTCTCCGGCCCATATTTAGGATTCGTACCGACATGGGTCAAAATACAAATACAAGATTAGACTCCATTATGACTTCTAACGTTCATTTTTAAGAGACAGGATGAGTGATCGATTCATTTTAATGTAAACTAATAACCCCAGCTTTACATATAACAAGGCATTACAAAACTACTGCTGCAGCAAAACGTGTTAATTATTATTTGTAAAGTGAGGTTAAGAATTTTTACTAAGTATTTTCTTCAATTTATTATTTTTATTTTACAGTTTGCGTTCTTTCCTGTTGTGGAGAAACAACTATTTTAAAAAAGGTTTGATCAAAACTACGACTGATCTCATAAAATACGTAGAGATACTCGCACACGCCCCAGCCAACACGATCAAGGCGTCCTGCAACTCATTTGGCTTACTGGGCAGTAATGCGGACTTAGTAAGTTTTTGCCTGCACATACATGTTATTATTATTATTATTATTATTTAGTTTACTTTCCGAGCGTCAAGATCATTTTGTATACTTTCCCGTTTCTTTTTTCTTTTGTTTTAGTCGTGTATGGGCGGAAGTTCGTTTTAAACTTTACCTTCTGAACACTAGGACTGGGTCGGATGCCTTAAATTTAAAGAGGATTTTTGCCTAATCGTACGCGTTTACCCGTCTAGATTTTTCGGCACTCCGGTTGTTTCTGCTATTGATTATTAACACTGCATTACTGGAGAATGTGAGATTTCCCTTCGTGATTAATAAAGTTAGAACCATCTATTGATCTATTTTTATACAGCACATTTTATAAATCTAAATCGTTGGTGTCTCATCATAGAAATCATATGGACTAAATGCTGCCAAAAAATAGCCAAGGAAATATTTCTGTAATCAATGTAAAGAAATGCTGATAAAAATAAACCAATTAAATATAGCACTGTGTTATATTAAAATAAATTTAATGCTAAAATCAAATTGGCAAACCTTGGCACTTCTGTAAGAACCTGACAATCCAGTCACTAGTGACTGTTACAAGAATCAAGATATTAATACAACTTTATAATAAGAGAGTTTTAATTTATATATTTGAAATATCCATCCTTTTTTGAGTATTCTTATTCAATTCATGGCCACAGAGAGATGGAGCTTATCCCATAATCACTGGGAACAAGGCAGGCACCAATCCATCCTACAGCACCCTCACACTTTACTCAAATTGGGCCAGTTTGGAGATGCTGATCAATCTAATGTGGACATCTTTGGGATGTTGGAGGAAACCAGAATTTAAAATTGTGCCCTGCACCAAGATGGACTGTGACTCCAAGTGACTCTATAACAGATCACAAAATGGACTTATGTAAACTCTCTTTCAGAAATTGTATAATACCAGTATTAAACTTTAAGTATTAAATGTTCAGGATCATCACAGTTACTGTTATAGTAATGAAATGTGACAAACTGAGCCTTTTGTACTGGATCTTTTTTCTTTACTTAATCTGTGGTGGGCATGACAGTTAAGTAAGACCTGTTGAAATACTTCCAGGCTGTTGAGAAAGCCAGTTGATATGATATGTCAGATGCCTGTGGGGCCTGATAGTGGTTAAGATGTGCACTGTAAGTAATAGGAGTGCCTATTCACACCAAGTCTTTGACCCAATGCAGGACCCTTAACCTGCTTTTGATCCAATTGCAAAAGTCACCTGTACGCAGTTTTGCATGATAGTACCTGCACTTTTTGAATGAAAAGAAAATATATAAGTTTATTCAAAGAATTTCTCACTTTCATGCATTCTACCCTCCCCTACTATGCCAAAATTGCATATACATATACAGTAAACAAAATATTGCATCTATTCAGGTATTCAGTCTCCAACCTAATGTAGATTATATGTTTGGGGAGCACATGTTATAAAAAAGGTGTGGAAATAAATCTGCAAATCTAGCCACTGACTCTGTGACCCTGGCCTGGAACGGTAGATTAGAATGTTGATGGATACTGAAAATGAATGCAAAGAAAAAAAAAACACTATTCATTTGATAAAACACATTGCACATTTACAGGGCAAGTGTACAACATTAGTCATTATAAGTGAAGAGCTCAGAACAAAATACAAACAAATTACAGTTCCTAGATCATAAAAGTTTTATAATGGGATTCCACTGTATATACACTCTACACACACACACTCTATAGTCTGATCAAACAGCAGAATGACGGAAAAGAAAGAATACTTCTGACTTGACAGTCACAATGAGGCATTATGCAGATGTATTGCTGTTGGTATAAAGGAACCCCAGTAGCGTTTCTTGACACAACTCTGCTGAATAAATTCACTGGCTGAAAGTCCTCAGTATTTCCTTTTTACAGAGAGACTGTGTAGCATTGTTCATAATGGCACTCCATTTTGTTTTAATTCTTTCCATTGCTACTACCCCCAGAGTGTGTCCCATAACTGAGAGTGCCCTTTTAATTAGTTAGTTGATTCGGTAAGCCTTTCCTGAAGTGATGTTATTGGTCCAGCACACCACAGTGCAGACATGAAGAGTCTGGATTGAGATTTGATACCACACAGAGGTGGCCTCACTAAATCCCATTCCACAGCAGACTTGAGTGGTTAAGGAACGCAAGACTTCACAAGTTTCTCCATATGCATAGGTGCAGGGCCATGGACTATTCTGTAGGCTAGCATTAAAGATCTGAACTTTAATATGTGCCACTACAGGAAGTCAATGTAGTGATCTGAAAAAAGAGAAGTGACATGTGGCCTGTATGGTTCCAAAGTCTTGGCCTCTCAACTGTCATATTCTGATGGCAGTGGCAAATTTGATTTGACATAAAGGTTCTTCTTATACTCTTTTTCAGAGATCTTCATCATTTCATTCCTACTCTGTATGAGATGTTGGAAAAGAAACAAGGACAAGGCAATACTAAATAAACACACATAACCTGTTAAATTGGATTTAAATTATTATTGCCTCACAGCACTTAGGCCATGAGATGCCTTCTATGCAAATCAATTATTTTGTATAGCACTCTTCGCGGAGTACAGAATCAGAGCACTGTAACATATTTACTACTAAATACAAACAAAAATTATTAATTACTGGAAGAACACATATTAAGCATTTGTGAACAAACCAAGATTCTCCCATGTGCATGTGTTGCATGAACTAGTTTACATTAAATGTGTATGTGCGGCATATGTTGATGTACCAGTGTGGGTGTGCATATACACTATACACGCTTTCACTTGCCTTTATAATATTATTCTACAATTGTTCATAATGTGTTATTTACAATAATGTTATTTATATTATCCATACGTGATGTTGTGCTATCACTAGCTCCAAATCTACCATTTTAAATTCCTATACATTAAGTAATGGCGAATAAAAGCGATTCTGATTGTAAATCGGTCAGTGCGGTTGTCGCTATACCTGGGGGTCACTTTGCGCAGTGGCGGCCATTCAGACCAAGTTTCTGTCTACACTAAGCAGTCACTAACACAGACTCTGGCACACCACGCCCTACGCAGGAAAACATGGGCCCGAAAAATGGGTCTAACGTGGAAATGTCTGGCTGTATCATTTATTTTTAAACTGCTTTCACCAAAATTAGACATTAGTCACTTTTCGACTGCAACTTTTGTAACGGAATTTACCATATATTTTAGAACGGTATTTTCCAATTACATAACAGTAACCTTTTGTTTTAATTGAAACTAAGAAATTAATCATTCCGCAGTACTTCAGCGTTATCGTTCGTTTCCTTTTATCCATAACAGGGCGCAGCGCCCCTGGAATTTAATCCAAATAAGGTTTTGTTTAAATAGCAACACACGCTGCCAGTCACGTTGCCTACCCCCTCTACATGTGCCACAATTCAGTGGCGAATAACGCTATAGGCTGAACGCCGCAGCAAATCATATGGACTCTTGCAGAGTTTTAAAAAACAACAAAGTCGACGTCATACATGCAGGGTTGTTGGCGGATGGATATCTTGACTTCGGCAAGAAGGTTCTCGAACCAGTTAAGGCCGGTTTAATGCAACCCCGCCACCCACCTCACCCCCCATTCCAGTCGAAAATTCGCGTACGTCACGC
>NW_024381490.1:0-30176 GCF_016835505.1 Polypterus senegalus
GCCCGGGCGGGCCCTTTTGGGGTGGAAAAAGGGCCCGTGGGAATATTCCCTGTTTCGGGGAAAATTTAAGGGCCCAAAAACTGAACGGGGGCTCCCCAATTTGAAAAATTTGTCCCCTTTTACAACCTTTCCCAAATCTCCCATCTAATCTTTTTTGCCCTCAATTTTGTTTTTTTCCCCTGACAAGTAAGTTTTGGGGGAAGGTTTGTGTAAGTCGGGATGCACCATGCAGCCATTGTGGTGTAATTCGGCGTTCACTCCATTTCTCAGGTTGCAGTCTCTTTCAAGGAAAAAATCCACGAAAGCAGGTGGAAAAAAGCAGACAATGCCCAGTAGCACCCAGCCTCTTTTGCCATTTTCCAGTGTAAATTTCACAGGGGGGCCCCCTTTATTTTATGCTAATTCCTTTCAGATAGCCCCGGGCCCCTTTGGGCGGGGTCCCCTTGACTTGCTAATTTCCCAGAGGTTGTTTCTTTGCTCATACTGGTATAAAACCCTTTTCCCGGGGTTAAATTTTTTTCTGGCGGGAACACCACTGAAAAGAAATAGAATGGTACGGGCCCCGGAAATCCTCTTTTCCCTAGGGGAAATGATCAACCGTAACCTACTGAAAGAAACATTAAACCGTTAAAATAAACATTTAATAAAAAAAAAATTAGAAGAAAAAAAAATAATAGAAATGATTAAGAAAAAACTCTACATCCCCCTTTGGGAAATTTAAAAAGATTAATTAGAAAGGGGAAAACTGCTGATCCCAGGAGCCAAAGTCCGCGTTAATGAACCCGTTGTCGGACTTGGAAAAAAAAAAACACCGGGTTTTTCGAAAACCCCCCCTATTTTGCCATCCAAACAAGAACTGAACTTGTCAACCATTCCTAGATGTAACTCATTCCCTTTTCCGAGCTCCTTCACAATTCCATGATCGGGTTCAATAGTGCAATGTTTTGCCTTTCCTTTCCGCTACCATTCTTCCTGTACCTCATAGGGCTTTGAGATAATCCCAAAAATTTTTTGCTGACTTTTTTGATAATTAATGGGAACAATTCCATGTCACCAGGGGTGGCGAAAAGCACTGACTTTTCTCTCAATCCTCTGCCCATTATGGTATATTCATAAGCGTTCCCCACCGTGATTCGGGTTTTGGGCCCCCGCCTGTTATGCTGTCACTTCCTGTCTAGTCCTTTTAAAACCCCCTTTATTGCCTAATCAGTTCTGTTTTGGGCTTTGAACCCACTCACACTAACTTTTTTAGGGATTGAAAAGTATTTCCATCTTTAAAACACCATCAAAAAGTCTTCCAGGACTTAGTTGTTCTGATGCATTTCGCAGTCCTCGGTCCGACTAGGCGCGTCCAGACACTGGATTGAAATAATGCTATTTTTCAAACCCATTCTTTGCCGGGAAGTAAGTGGGTTTTTTTCTTCTGCTTTAAACAAAATACAAAAGGAAATGCTTCTTTTTACATCCTTTCGTGCAACGGGAAGGGAAACTCAGATTAGAAAACCTGAAACTCTTTTAAAAAAGTGCTCTTAATTTAAAATTTTTAAGAAGTATAATAAATATTTCTTTATCTCTCTTACCCCATTTAGGGCCCTTTTCCTTTTTGGTCTTAAAAAAACTAATTCTTTTTTAAATTTTAGTCATCTTAGGCCCCCTTTCACAGTGTTGGTGGGGCCCGTCTAAAAATTTAAAAAAAAGCACGGTCAGCATGCCCAGAGTTCATTTTTGCTGTTCCTCTTTCCAATTATTTAAAGAGTTTAATTGACTCTGGTCAAATAAAAAGGGGTCAAACAACTGATACCCTAATTTTTCATCTCTTTTTTTTGGGTGGCTTTGTACATTGTGGTGGTTACTCTTTGAAAAGCAAAACCCTTGCCCCCCCTGTCTTCATACCACATATATCCTATATCCCCCTTAAAAATGTTGGGGGTGGCCCCGTACCTTAAAAAAGCCAACTTTTTCCCCACTAACAGTGCAAAGATCACATTTAAATACTGTCAGTGATCCTTGTTAAATTAAAACCCCTCTTTTGCCCTGGTGGGAAAACCCCCCAAACCCCACGCCTTTTAGACATTCACTGCTGGGGAGATTATGACATCTGCCAGCCCCCCACCAAAAAATAATCAGCACTCAGTGTGAATTTTCAAGGGCCCGACTGCAGAACCAAAAAACTTCTAAAAAAGACTGCAGATTTGAACTTCCCCTATACACAACTACAAAAACAACAACAACAACATTTTTTTTTTATAGCACTTTTTCATTATAAAAAAAATAGCTCAAAGTGTTTTACATAATGAAGAATAAAAAAATAAAAGACAAAATGAAAATAAAAAAAATTAAAAAAATTAATTAACATAGAATAAGTAAGGCCCAAGGGCCCAGGGTAGACGGGAAAAAACAAAAAGAAAAACCCCGGGCGGTTGGAAAAAAAAATAAAATCAAGGGATTCCAGACCATGAGCCCCGGGCCCCCTCTGGGCATTCTACCTAACATAAATGAAACGTCCTCTTTGGTTTAGGGTTCCCAAAAGGGGACTTGATGATGATGGCCCACGTAGATTTCCATTTAATCCATCCATCAAGGGTTGGAGCTTAATGATGTTTTTGAGGGGTGGTGGTGGCCTGCGCCCCACCACCACCAAAAAAAAAAGAAACAAAAGAAGGAGGGGTCGTCGGTTTTAGAGCCACCATGAATAGTTATTATGAAAAAATTGAACATACGGGTATCAGGTTTAAAGAAAAAAGTAAATTTAAAAAGGGCCATTTAAAAAGTAATGTGTTTTCAGCAGTTTTTTAAACTGCTCTTAATTACCGGTAAATTTCCCCTTTGGCAGGTTTTTCCCAGATTTTAGGTCATAGCAGCAAAAGGCCCGCCCGCCTCACCACTTTTTTTTAATTTTAAATTTTGGGAAATTTTTAAAGGAGACCTCATTTGGGGATCAAAATTTCCCGTTTGGAATATAAGGTGTCAGACTTTTCCGATATATAAAGATGAAATGAGTTTATTTAAGGCTTTATAAACCATCCAAAATTTTTAAATTAATCCTGAATGACACAGGAAAAACAGTGTAGTGACATCAAAACTGGAGAGATGTGCCGGATTTTTTTTTCCTAGTTAGGATTCTAGCAGCTGCATTCTGCACTAGTTGCAAGTGATTTATGTTTTTTGGGTAGTCCTGGGGGGGTGCGTTACAGTAATCGGGGTCCCCGAAAACAAAAGCGTGAATTAATTTCTAAATTTTTCCAATGATAAAAAGGTCCTTTTATGTTTCTTGGTTTTAAAAACTGCCCAAGTGATCTGATTAATATGCAATTTAAAATTCAGATTACAGTCAACAATTACACCAAAACTTTTACCCCCGTCTTTTTTAACCCCTAATGTTCCAGTTTTTTTCCCAAATTAGCCTCGTTGTACCCATTTTTTGCCAATCATTAAGTTTTTAAGTTTTCTCTTTATTTAACTTGAGAAAGTTACTATTCTATTCTGAGATACAAGTCAGACTTTTTAGTGAATAAAAGGAATCAGGGCCACCCATTGCTATTGAAAAGTACGGCTTGTGTCATCAGCAAAACTGTGGTAGCTCAGCGGGCCCCTGAGAAAAAATCTAAAAAACCCTAACGGAACCCCTTAGATTGAGAAGGCGGGAAAAACCCGGGATGGGGCCCGGGAACACCATTCCGGATATCATGTGTCTTGGGTTGTGTTACCACAACTCAAAAAAATTTTCTCCCTGCCAGGTAAGTTAAAACCAATTTAAGACACTGCCAGAGGGCCCACCTTTTGAACTAAGGCGATTTCAAAGAATTTTTGATCAATGGTGAAAAATAAGCACTCAGATCTAAAGGATGAGAACAGAAAAAATGGCCTCTGTCTGTATTCACTCCCCAAATCTTTTACTATTTTAAACGAGTCAGTTTCTGTGCTGTATTTGTTCAAAACCGACTAAATTTATCAAGAATAGCAGGTTTTTTGGGGTGGTCATTTAACCCATAATGACTGCCTTCTCTAGAATTTTCTTAAGAAAGGGGGTTGAGATGGGTCAAAATTTTAAAAGAGCGGGGGGTTAAGATTATGTTTCTTAAATGGGGTTTAACTACAGCAGTCTTAAGACATTCAGGAAAGACCCCCTTATCAAAGAATTTCCCTATGCCCAAGAACATTATCTTTTCCCGCCTGATCTTCTTTGAAAATAATTTTTTGGTATTGGATAAAGGGCCCGGGGTGGATTTTTAATTGAGATATTTTTTTTTGTAAATCAGGAAAATCTACCCCCTGTAAAGAGTTTAATTTTTTATAACAGGATGCTGGGTTTAGGGGGACCCTTTAGTTTTGGGGAAATTTAAACCATTTATTTCTAATATCATTAATTTTTGATTGAAAAATACAGCAATAGTTTCCCGGGTTTTACTGGAAGTACTTGGGGAGGCATTCCTTTGAGTTACCTGGGTTTGAGACGATCAATCGTAAAATAAGATTTGGGATTACTGGCATTGTTTTTTTAAATCTTAGAGAAATAGTTGCCCCCAAAACGGACAGTGTTTTGTATTCTTTTTTTTTTAAACTTTTTTTTCAGGGTGGATAGTAAGTTTGGGTTTTCCCTCCATTTACGCTAAACTCTACGACATGTTCTCTTTAAATCAGACCTCTTTGGGTCTTCCATGGGTATAAAATGCTAGAAGTTTTTTTCCTTGTCTTTTCAGGTGCAACTATGCCCAACAGCAGCTCTTATTTTTAAATTAATTTTTCCACCTTACTTTTTCATTATCCCCCCACTTTATAGTTGGCACTATAAACGGACTAATTGCTTGGGAATGTTTTAAGTTTCAGCTCCCGGGGGTTAAAGGGCTTTTTTAACAATTTGCTTTTTATGGTGTTTTTATCATTATTTCTATTTTAAAAAAGGGTAAAAAGAAAAATGGTCTGATAAAACGAATATCAATGATCTGCTTTATATCAATTTTCCCGGTCCTTTAGTAATCACAAAATTAACGTATGCCCCTGCTTTATGTGTAGGCTGATTTACTAGCGCCCTTAAATAAAAAAAGAACCCAGGAGGTTCATGATTTTTTTCTTTTAGATCACACTGATTATCTTTTAAAAAATTAAAAACCCCAAACTATTAGGGTGTGTAAATAGTTAGTAATTAAAATTTTCATTAAGTAAAAATTCACTCAAAAAGGCTTTTTTTTGGAGGTCTATCACAGATAATACTAAAAGAGAACCTTTTGGATAACAAGGGAAAAATATAAAGGATTTGGGGCCCAAAGCTGACATCTTTACATTTTAACCCTTTCGAGTAAATTTTTGCCAACCCCTCCTTTTTTTTCCTTGGCAGTCTCCCGAAAAAATTTAATCCGGAGGCACAGATTCGATTAAAACAGCCCGCTTCGGGGAACCTAAGCCACGTTTCCGGGTCAATAAAATCAATTTTTTATCACTAATAAGATCGTTGAAAAAAAACGTTTTTTAAATTAAAAGCTCTAACATTTATATTTCATATTAAATTTCCATATTTAATGTTTCGGGGGTTGAGATAGGACTATTCCGTTTTGGAAATTGGAAAAAACTAAATTTTTTTTTAAACCCCGCTCTGTGTGTATTTTTGTTTAATCTGTGATCTTTTTTTATATTTTTAAATTACATTGTTCCTCAAAAAATGAAAATTTTGAATTAGATTATTGGTTTATCCCCATATTGCCTAGATTTTCTCGTGCATTAAGTTTTGCTTATTACAAAATGTTGTCACTTTAACGGAAGATTCTATTAAACACTTATCATGTCCTATACAGCTATCTTTTTGGGAAAGGGGGTTAAACGAGATAGATAGTAAAGGAAAACCCGTTACCTTGTTTTTTTCAGAGAGGCCCCGGTGGGGGAAACTTTTGGGATGCAGGATAGATTATTTTTTCATTGTTGATTCTTTCTCTTTTGTGGTGGGGGGGGAGTGGGGACCGGCTGGGTGGGAATCTCCCCCAAAAAATAAATAAATCACCATTTTTCCCGGTGTTTTCTTGGGCCCCCACCCCCCCTTTTTTTTATTGATTAGGGTTTATTGATTGATTGGCTTTTTTCTGTCCTATGAGTCTGTTTTTTATTGTTTCTTTTTCTACTGCTGTGTGCATTTGAATTTCACCCTGGGATTAATAAAGTTTTATCTAATCAAAAAAATTTCCCCTTCTTTATTAGTGAAAATTGTTACACTGTCAAAATTTTGCAAATACAGTTACAATTTTTTAAAAATAATTCAAACTTTATATAAAAACCCAACTAAAAATAAAAACACTAAACATAAATAGCCTTTTATTGTTTAAGGGGTTTTGTGCAAAAAAGGTCAAAATTTCCCCTGGACAGACTATCGGTTCCAGCCCAGTGCAGGGTGTGGCGCCGATCTCAGCAGCACTAGGCACAGGCAAAAACCTTTTTGAGGGAACTTTCACCATTAAAAAAAAAGCACAAACACCCACACTGGTCAAACAGAGGCTGACAATTAACTCCCTCATGTCCCAAGGACTGGGGGAGACCTCTTAAATTTCCCTTGGTCCTCCTCTATAAACAAGCACCACAAATACTTAAGAGGGCCCTCCTGACCTACCTTTGATTAGAATGATAAATAAATCTGTAAAAAAAGACAAAAGCGGGTGCCAAACAAAAGGGGACTGAAGTTTTTTAAAAAAAGAAAAAAAAAAATATATGGCACTTCTTGTAAGTTTTTATTACATCAGCTCCCACTTTTTGCTTCATAGATTGCCTCATCAGGTGGCACAAGGGGAGTGGTAAAATGCTGCTGCCTCACTAAAAAGGAGCCCGGGTTTTAAATCTCGGGTCCAACCTGCTGGGTTGCCGTTCTCTCCAGGGAATGAATTTCATCGGGGTGCTCCAGTGTCCCCCCCAAAAGGGCTTTGCAGATAAAATTGGCTGGCAATGTTTTTTCCTTAGTGTTTTCCCCCTCCGATGGGTGGCATATTCCTCCCTTGGTGGCTGATGCTTCCTAAAATTTTTTGGGGCCCCTGGGAAAGCATTTCCCAGAAAATAAAAAAGCTTGCAAAAAACAACAGGGCTTCAAACCATAAGTCGTTTAAAATGTAAATTTTTTTGTTGACCAGAGGCGGGTTTCCCAGGGTTGGTGACATTGGCAATCAATGAAAATTTGGGGGTGGGAGTGGCCCCCTCGGGGTGAGCATTAAATTATGTTAAATGGTGATTAACAGAAATCAATTTAAAGGGTTTAAGGGTTTTGGGGGGCCCTTGTCGACCCCAAACTTGGCCCCTGTGTGACCTGCTCTGGAGGGAAACAAAAGGGTTTTGAAAAATGGATGATGAATGTTGTTTTAAATCTTAGTACAAAGAACAACATTAAAATTAAAAAAGTGAAAAAGGGGGTCTGGGTTTCTCACTGAAAAAAACCCTCCAAAAAAGTGGTAAAGAAAAGGGCCCAAATTTAATTCTGTCACTCCAAACGGGCCCTCCTCTGTCTTCAAAGTGTCACTTGTTTGGGCCCAAGGGAAAAGAGGGGAAATCAAGTGAATCAAGTATAGCAGAGCAGAAATAAAAGGGGCTGATCGTCCTAAATTTCTTCTACAAATGCAAAACCATAATACGGGACATTAAAAACAAATAATGGGGCATGTTTACTGGGGGGACTCCCTCCGAAGAAATAAATAAAATGTTTTTTTCCTTTAAATAATTTTACTTTACAGAAACATTTTTTTGTTATTTCACCCAAAAATTTCAATTTCTTGCCGGGTTTTTATCACTGCAGAGGACCCTTTTTTCTCCTCAGGTCCTTTAGAAGGATGAAGAAAAAACATTAGTGGACAATCCAGAGGCCCAAAAACCCCCAGAAAAGCACTGGGGGGGTCGTCCATCCAAAGGGCCCCTAAAAAAAACCCCGAGAGCTACAGACATTTTCACCCGTGGAAAGCAAAAAGGGAATAGTCTCCATAATATTGTCTACTAAATTTAACAAAAAAAAAATTTAAATGAGAAACAGTATAAGGGAAGGGGATTTGGGTTATAAAAAATGATTCAAAATCCAATTTTAAGGGGGGTTTTTTAAAAAAAAAACCTTTTAAACTTTATTAAAATTTTTAAACAGTAATTCGAAAGTTCTTTAGTTCAAATGGTTTTTTCTTTAATTTTTTCTGTTTTATAGAATTGAGCCCTCTTCCCCAGTAATTTAAATTTTGTTCTCTATGGGGTAGCAGCTCCTTTTGAGACTTCCAAAATTTAACAAATGTCAGTCTAAACCAAATCCTTTTGTTTAATTTGGACATCAAACCTCATTTGACCTTCTCAGTCGTCCATTTCAGTTCCTCCGGGCACCTCAGTGTCATTTAGTGGAACCAGCAATTTAGGAAACCATTCCCCCGTCTCCTTTTTCTGTCATCTGCTGCCTTATTTAAAAAGTGCAGATTAAAAAATGCAGAAAAGAGAAAAAACAAAATTAAAATTAAAAATTATTTTTAATACACAAATAAAAAAATAAAAAAACAAGTAAATTATAAAATTTTTAATTAGAAATCCCCCCCGGCCCGGCCAAAAACTGTGTCACTGAACAAATTTCAGCCCTCATCTGAATATTGCCTTTGGGAAATTTTTTGTTTTGAAATCAACTTTGTTAAAAATTTAACCAGATGGGAAAAGATTTTACATTTCCCAAAAGTTGGGGGAAAATTAAACATCACTTAAATTTTTATCTGTTTTTGTTCCAAAAAAAAAAACTTTTATTCTACAACATGAAAAATCACCAAAAATGTTAAATATTTATTTTAATTTTTCAGATTTAAAAAATGAAAGTCATTCTGGTGAAATAATCAATATTCCTTGCAGTCCAAAACTCTACACTAATTAGGGATAATTTTAACAAAAACCAAATGAAAAACAAATCACATTCATTTAAAACACATTTTTAAAAACAGCCAGCAGCTGCAAAGTCTTTCCCAAATTCAAACAAAAAAGAAAAGTTAAACCCAACATGAGATAAAATGAACAAAAAGGACCAAGCAGGTCTAAATTCCCCAAACACAAAAACCAAAATCCCCCAGTTCAAACCACAGTGACCCCTTTACTCTGTGTTTCCAAAAACCGGGGAAAAACAACAAATCATTATATGGGATTTAAAACGGTGGAAAAAATTCTGAGAAATAAAAACCCATTGTTAATAAATATTGAAAATCACACTGCTAATATGAACGGGAGGCGGGCCCACAGAGCACACCAAATTCTAAATATCTCAGCACAGAAACTTATTTTTTTGTTGTTTTTTTTTTAGTTTTGATTTACAGTAAATTTTAGCACTGAAGAAAACTGTCCTAAATATTTTTAAATTTAAGATTATTTTAAGTGCTTTTTTTGGGAAAAGGGGTAGAAAAAGGCATAAAAAATTTGGGTTAAGTCCCAAAATTGACTTCAGTTAACAACACAAAGGCATTCCCGATGACCGCATGATCGGTTTTCTAAAATCTGCCTCAAAAGAGATAAAAAAGGGGCCAGCAGATAAAAAAAGCCCCCCCACTACTCCCTAATGTTTTTGGGGTTTTTTTTCAGAGGTTTTATATTTTTCTGTCACTCACCTCCCCAGTTTCTCTCTTTTCTATCATACAGTTGTTGGTCTTAAGGCTTCTTAACCTTACAAATTTCTTTATATAAAAACATCCCTTAGTGGGTAAAGGGCTTTGAAAATTATGACTATTATACAATTGACCATTTTTTTGAAAAATAGGTACACGTTGGGTTCCCTAGCTCTGTTTCAAAAATAAGAGGCACAACTGTATCAATGTAATAAAAAATGGAAAAAAAACCACACTACAGCAATGCTGAGCCCCCGCAACACTCAAAAAGTTATTTTTTGGGCTGTAAAAGAAAAAGGGTGGCAGACAACTGTAGCGATCAATGGATATTAAAACCCATTATAGTCACAACTAAAACCGAAAAAAAAAATTTGGGAAGTGTGACATACAAATAACAATAAATAACTCCCAAAATACCAGCAGCTGTCAATCACGATTAAAGTGATGGGCATCCCCCTAATTTGGGGGTTTAAAAGGAAATGTGGTTAACAAAAAAAAAAATAAAAATGAAAAAAATTTTCCTAATAAAATTAAAAGAAACGTGAAAATATAAAAAAAACATAAACCTCGGTTTTAAATCCCTTTTTAAAAGGGGCGAAGCATTACCCGGAAACGGCGCCCCTTTCAGCTGATTCAGGTCCATGTCCCTTTCCCGGCTGGGCCCTCCTGCCTGCACCGGGATGTTTATACACTGAGGCCCCCATTTCCATATTCTCTCTGGCGTAATTCCCTGAGGCAACTTTCTGCTTTTTTACTTCACAAATTCTCTCAGGATGTTTTTTTTGTTAACAGTTCTTACCACTAATGGGTTCATCAAATTTTCAGATGCCTTCCCTTCCCTTTTTCTGTCAGAAGCAGCTCCCGGCCGGGGTTTAAACAAACAATGGGTGGGCCAATGTGGGAGGAGACTTTGGGCTTAAAAATTTGAACCTTGGGGGCCCCAATTTAGCAGTCAGCAAAAGGGATCCCCCGTGGGCCCCGGGTTTTTGGTTTTTTTTGGGCAGGTCACATTTAAAACTTTTTTGAGCCATCAAACCCACTTTTTTTGATTTTTGGGTTGTTTCACCTGGGGTTTCCCCTTTTCAGGACCTTATTTTTTTTTTCCCTTTTAAAAAAAAGCTTTATTTGTATTTTGTAAAGGGTTGGGGCCTTTAGGGCTGTATAAAACATTTCTTTTAAAACACATTTTTAGACCAGTAGTAATTAGATTTTCTTTTTTTTGATCGCTTGTTAGAGTCCGGGGGGTTTTTTAAATACTAAGCTTTATTAAAACCCCCCAATTTTTTCGTTCCCTCAATGTTTGGGGAAGGACAAGTGTTTCTGTGTCATCTTGTTACTCACCCCGTCATTGTTTTAACACCTGGTGGCCATGAAGGGGTTTCTTCTCAGACCCTTTATATCAAATCTGCCTTTCATCCTCTTGACCTGCAGACCCCTTTTTAAATTTTTACAGTTTGGGAGGGCTGGCTCCTTTTCCCCCAATGCCATATTAGTTTATTGATTTAAAAACAAATTGTGGGTGACAGCTCACACATACTGAAACCCCTCTGGTCCTTTTCCCCCTTTCCCCACAATGTTTGGGGGGGGCCCCCCAAAAAAACCTTTGGGGAAAGGGCAAGGGGTAAAACCCCAACACTTTCACCCTTTTTCTTGAGAAGCAGTGGTCGGGTGTCCTTCCAGTTCTGAGAGGTTGTTCTTTGTTTCACAAGGGCCCCCGGGCCTTTTGGGCTACTCCGACCACTCTGCTGTACACAGTGTTTTTGGGGCCTCAAATGGCAAGATTATTCACCAAAATCCCTCGGGTCCCACCTTTCAACTCCTGTTATCTCCCCGGGGTTTTTGCCCCTTTTAAACAGGCTGCTCCTGGCACTACTGCCTTGGGAAAAACTGGCACCACCAGCACTGCATACTCAAGGGGCCCGGAAAGGCACATGTTCTGCACAGAATGGCCCTTTTATTAGCTGTGCACAACTGTTTTCTGTGTGTTAGTTACTTTTTTATTATTTTTGATGCGGTTTTTGGGGCCAATGCTCCGATGTCCACTAATATAATGATAACTTTTATACTGTGGGCACCAAAACCCCGATCTTTAACTGCATCTCTGAACGTGATGTTTGGCCTTTTAGACTTCTAGATCAGGGGTTTTTAACCCACCCACAATAATAGAAATGTTCCAAAATTTCCACCAATGTTTTTGCTCTTAAATTGTTTGTGTAAATGTTAGGAGGTCAAACTAAAGGTGACATTTCTTTATCTTCTTTTTATTTTTTGGGTAATGGACCCAAAATGCCCCAAAATGGCTTTTTGCATTGGGGGTGATTTTTTTAGTTTTTTAATTCATCCCTTCAGTTTTTTAATAAATTATATTTTAATGTGTGTACAATAGTGTGGGTTGATATGGAATAAAAAGGGCAAATCTACAATTTACATGATTTGATTTTTTTTTACAAAAAAATACAGTTAATAAGGCCCTGAATTTCCCTGTGGAAAATCGATCACTGTGGATGATAAAGATTGACTGTCCCCGGGGTGTACTAAATATATTCACTTACCTGAAAAATAAATATGGGCCCACTAACAAATGAAACATTATGTTATTGCCACTTGAATAAGGAACTAGTAAAATAATTTGGAATATGTTAATTACACCGACTCTGAATCTGCTTTTTTAAGATGACAATTTTCATGTCAGCCTTGTCAGAAAATTACTCTGGTGGCATTTACTGTTTTAGTTAATGTCCCCATAATGTTTAGTAATGTCCCCACATACCCATTAGGGATTGGGGAAAATTTTATTAAAAACAATCCTATATAAAAAGGTTTGGGGGTTTTACAGACGGGAAATGCAGAACAGTGTGCATTCTGCTTTCAACATTTTTGCCCATGTTAAACTTTGATATTTTCCGAAAATGGCTTAAATGGGGGTCCTCAGCAGTGCATCTTCAAGCTGAGCCTGGAGCAGGTGAGAGTCCGAGGCTTTGGAAAACATCTTGCATCACCCCAGTCCCAAAGGTATCACGTCCTAGTGAGCTGAACAACTTTTGGCCTGTCGCTCTAATGCCACATGTGATGAAGACCATGGAGTGGCTGCTGCTTCACCACCTGAGGCCATAGGTCTGCCCTGACCTTCTGCGCAGTTCGCGCCAGGAGAAGGTGGGAGCAGAGGATGCCATCATCTATATGCTACACTGATCCCTATCCCACTTGGACAGAGGCAGTGGTGCTGTAAGAATTATGTTTCTGGACTTCTGTAGTTCCTTCAACACCATCCAGCCTCTGCTTCTTAGGGACAAGCTGACAGAGATGGGAGTAGATTCATACCTGGTGGCATGGATCGTGGACTATCTTACAGACAGACCTCAGTATATGCATCTTAGGAACTGCAGTTCTGACATTGTGGTCAGCAGCACAGGGGCACCACAGGGGACTGTATTTTCTCCGGTCCTGTTCAGCCAACATATATCAGACTTCCAATACAACTCAGAGTCCTGCCATGTGCAAAAGTTTGCTGACGACACTGCTATCGTGGGCTGCATCAGGAGTGGGCAGGAGGAGGAGTATAGGAACCTAATCAAGGACTTTGTTAAATGGTGCGACTCAAACCACCTACAACTGAACACCAGCAAAACCAAAGAGCTGGTGGTGGATTTTAGGAGGCCCAAGCCCCTCATGGACCCCGTGATCATCAGAGGTGACTGTGTGCAGAGGGTGCAGACCTATAAATACCTGGGAGTGCAGCTGGATGACAAATTGGACTAGACTGCCAATACTGATGCTCTGTGTAAGATAGGTCAGAGCCAACTATACTTCCTAAGAAGGCTGGCATCCTTCAACATCTACAATAAGATGCTGCAGATGTTCTATCAGACGGTTGTGGTGAGCGCCTTCTTTTACGCGGGTGGTGTGCTGAGGAGGCAGCATAAAAAAGAAGGACTCCTCACGCCTGGACAAACTGTTGAGGAAGGCAGGCTGTATTGTAGGCACAGAGCTGAACAGTTTGACATCTGTGTCAGAGTGATGGGCGCTGAGCAGCCTCCTGTCAATCATGGAGAAGCTACTGACTCCACTGAACAGGATTATCTCCAGACAGAGGAGCAGCTTCAGCGACAAACTGCTGTCACTGTCCTGCTCTGCCGACAGACTGAGGAGATTGTTCCTCCCCGACACTATGCGACTATTCAATTCCACCCTTAAACGTTAATATTATACAAAGTTATTGTCTGTTATACCTACATTGTTATCACTCTTTAATTTAATATTGTTCTTTATCAGTATGCTGCTGCTGGAGTATGTGAATTTCCCCTTGGGATTAATAAAAATCTATCTATCTATCTATCTATCTATCTATCTATCTATCTATCTATCTATCTATCTATCTTACACTTTTCTTCTTCATCCAAAACCACAGTGAAATTGAAGCCCTGGAACCAGCAGAGCATTCTGGGTACACACCTGGGGGCCCTCATCACACTTTTAATTGTAACTGTGAAGCTCACACTTGGCAAAATTCACCAAGCGAGCATAACCCACCCCACCAAAGATCATTGAAACATTCAGTTGTCAACACACCAGAATCACTGAGGGGGCCAAGCCATACCATCCAATAATGAGATAACTCACCCCGCCCCCCAACATCACACCCACATGCCCACTCGCCTACTCACTCACTAGAGGAAACGACTGGGTGTCCACTCACTGAAATTAACTCTTAAAAGTGAGATCAATTTTCTGTTAAGAAGCGCTATTCATTACATCACAGGGCTTGTGGGGGGTCTTAATTCAACCTTTCCTGGAGCCATTTCTTGACTTGTAACTGCTTCTTTGTCTTTTTGTTCGGTGAGCTTATTACACCCCACGGTTTACCTTTTTCCTGCTGCTCTCTCTTTTACCACCTAGTAGTTCTTAGTGTAGTGCAGGTTCAGAACTGCTGGGTAAATCCATCGGATTTCTTTATATTTTCTCTGTTCTTTTAATTTCAGTCACTATCTGTGGAAATCTTTTGTCATCATTTCTGTCTCTCATTTCTTGCAGCCCACACGCTGACTAATTTTCTGTTCCTTTCACTTGCAGCTGTTGATATCTTGCTGGGTTTGTTTGGGATGCCCAATACTTTGATTGGAGAAATTGAAACCTGCTGGTATTTTGGGGTGATTCACTGTTATGTGTATGTGGCACTTATAACTTGTTCAGTGTGACTATTGTTACTCATTTGGTGTTAATATCAAATGATCGCTACATTGCTTTTTACAATACATTCTTTTCTAACTCTAACATAACTGAATATCACAAAGATCAGCATTGTAGTGTTATGGATGTGTTCATTTGTATATACATTGCCTCTTTTATATTTTAGTTATTTTGAAACAGGGTGTCACACACGTGCGAGTAGGGGGATGTTGTGTGGACCAAGTAAAGGTAATTTCACGCTGGGCCTGGGGTGGGGTGCACTAAACCTTCTCCTGTTATCTCTACAGACCAGCTGTGGGAAAACCTATCTGAGTCAGTGACAACTTTTTCGGTTCCGGTGCCCGGAAGAACTCCACTTCCGGTTCCGGCGCACAGAGTGATGTCAAAAGGACATCACTTCCAGTTACCCTACATCACTTCCGGTCTGATCACTTAAAGCCGCCATCATTCCCAACCCTCGGACGTTCTATCTTGGACTAATAATTATCAACAGCTCTCTTTTATTCAAAAAAACATTTGCAGCCAAGAATATTATACGGGCCACTGCCCCAAACCTTTTTACATGTGTCGAGTCTGTTCTTTTTCACACAGGGATACATGCACAAACCTGTATACTATACGGATATGACTCTTTAATTGTTGTTTTAATATTTATTTTAATTATACCATATTTAGTAACGATATGTTCATATACAAGAATATTTATAGTTGCCCCAAAGGCATTCCAAAGCAATTAAATGTTGGATTGAAAAGACGCAGTCAGTGGAGAGCAGTAATTCAAATACACCTAAACCATCAGAAACAAAGGCGGCAAAGACCCTTGGACTGTTGTGTATAAGAATAACTTTAGGGTATCATAGCTTTCATCTTAAAGAAATAACATAAAGGATTAATAAATGTCAGAAACCTTTACAGGCTCATCAGGAAATCAGGTAAAGGACAAGTGAAGAACAAAATGTACTGAAAGATGACTAAGAGATGAGTAAGAAATCATCAGATATCCTATAAAACAACCAGAATGGACAGTTGTGATCTGCACAGAAATTTCAAGGGTGGTGGCTCAGCACAAAGATATAAGAAGAACCAGAAAATAATATAAAAGACTTTTACTTTATAGAAGTCATTTGGGTGTAAGCCAATGAACCAACCAAAGTAAATGTATGCATTGCTTGACACTGTATTTAAATTCAGTAGTTAATAAAATTAAGCTCTATTCTTTGTTTCTCTGATTATTCTAACCAGGCTGTAACAGACTGCTTTTGAAGAATGAGCCCTCTAAGACAATTTGCCGTGGAGTAATTAAAAGATGCCATGAAGAGCATTTCTCCTGCCTGATAACTGATTTGTTCTGTTAGGGGATGTTTGTTTCTTTAATAAGATGTGAAATTTCTACCACAGTTTGTGGCCATCTTGATTATCTGCTGGTAACCTTTAACTATGTTTGATTTTCATCTTAATATTACTTAGCAATACAATTTATATTTGTATAGCCCAAAATCACACAAGATGTGCCACAATGGGCTTTAACAGGCCCTGCCTTTTGACAGTCCCCCAGCCTTGAAGAAGAAGACAAGGAAAAACTCTGAAAAAAACCCTTGTAAGGAAGAAATAGAAGAAACCTTGGGAAAGGCAGTTCAAAGAGAAACCCCTTTCCAGGTAGGTTGGGCGTGCAGTGGGTGTGAAAAAGAAGGGGTCAATACAATTACGGTTAGGGTTAACAAAACAAAAGATATCCTAAACAGAATATAATAGTAAAATAAAAATATTACAAGTACAGATAAGAATTTAACAGTAGATGATATCACATAATATGATTTGGATTTGTTTAGAGTCCTGGGGCCTCCTGCATAATGCCGTGTGTGGAATTCACACCAAATCATGGCATAAGGACAAAAGCGAAAATGTGCGTACGCACAAAAAATCCAGATGCATAAATCTGTGCATTTGACAACTTCTACGTGCACCTTCTGTCCCGCCCCATCTCCTCACAGAATTATGCCTCTTTCAATATGCAAACCAATATAAATAGCCCTTAAGCTCAGCGTTCTGTAAAGAGACAATGGTAAAAGCACAGGGGGAAATCAAAGAATTTCAGCGAATACCAAGTGGAGGAAAACATACTATTTGTTGGTTTAAACAGTGGTATAAGCAACAAAAGGAAGTTGATCAAGTAACATAGAGAGTCCGAAATAAAAAAGAAGTTGCTGTGAAAAGGCGAGTTGTAGCCCATCGTCTGAGTGTCATATGAAAACTTATTAGGGTACAGAGAAAAGAAAAAAAATAGGCACACAGTGGGAAAAAAGCTTGAAATGTCAACTTTAATCTCGAAATTTCCACTTATTTTGTTATTACAGTAGAACATCATAAACTTCATCTTAAAATCGTTTAATTTACTAGTTCCTCAAATGCCATCGTAACTAAAGTAACACGATAAATGCTTTGTTTTGTATTAGATCTTCTGTGTGCTCTATGTGTGTGAATCTCTACGTGCTTCTTAAATGGACTTTCTCTTCCTTCGACAGGACACAGAATCCATTACATTCATGATATTACATCTCTGTGAATAATTTAAATACTAAGATGTATACTTGATATCATTTTCATGATGATAGGAGTTAAAACATGTTATTAAACATGGGAACACGGTGGTGCAGTGATTGTGAGCTGATGGCCTGTCCAGAGATTGTTCCTACCTCCCACAAGATACTGTGCCGTGCATGACCTTCAGTTAAATAAGTTATTGTAGCAGTACTGTCTCTTTCAAACGTACTAACACCCAATTCCTGTCCTTCCCTTTCTTTCTCCAAATACCCAATCGCCATACAATCAGCTCTATAATAGGCGTTAAGCTATCTGTAAGCTTAGAACGCAGATTCTTCAAAATTTTTAAGCAACATTGAAATATCTTTGTAGTACAGTAATCCCTCACTATATCGCGCTTCGACTTTCGCAGCTTCACTCTATCGCGGATTTCAAATGTAAGCACATCTAAATATATATCACGGATTTTTAGCTGGTTTGCTGCTTTCAGCGGACAATGGGTCTTTTAATTTATGGTACATGCTTCCTCAGTTTGTTAGCCCAGTTGATTTCATACAAGGGACGCTATTGGCGGATGGCTTAGAAGCTACCCAATCAGAGTATGTATTACATATTAACTAAAACTCCTCAATGATATAAGATATGCTTCCCGCGCGGTGCTTGATTGTTTGCTTCTCTCTATCTTTCTCACTCTCTCTGCCTGACGGAGGGTGTGAACAGAGGGGCTGTTTGCACAGAGGACACGGATGCTCCTCTACAAAATGCTGCATTATCGCGGTGCTTCTATATACTTAAAAGCACGTATTGATTTTTTGATTGTTTGCTTTACTCTCGCGCTCTCTCTCTCTCTGACATTCTCTGCTCCTGGCGGAGCTCCTTTGAAGATAAGATATGTTTGCATTCTTTTAATTGTGAGAAAGAGAACTATCATCTCTGTCTTGTAATGGAGCACAGTTTAAATGTTTGACTAAACGGGTGTTATTTCATGTCTAGAGGGCTCTAAAAATGTTAACAGGGTGGGAGAGTTTATAAGGGCTTAAAATATATAAAAATAACCATACAAACATATGGTTTCTACTTTGCGGATTTTCACCTATCGCGTGGGGGTCTGGAACGCAACCCCCGCGATCGAGGAGGGATTACTGTACATGTTAAATGATTCTGTCCATCTATCCTTCCAGTGTCGCGCCAGCACCTGCAAGAAAAAAGAGCGAGGCAGGCACAATCACTGAACTAGCTAGTGCTGCGACACCGTGTCCTCACATGTTTAATTATTAACAATATAGATTATTTAAATGAAGTTAAAGTTTTATCTGTATAATATAATAAGCATATTTTGCTGCATTTCATCTTAAAATGATGTCATCATATGTAAATATGTGCTTTATAAAATGGCTCAGGTTGTCTAATATTAAAACTGTATTGCAAGTTTACAGTGAGGTGATTGTACTTATAACTACAAATAGTTCTGCAAGGAGCACTTGAAGGACTGATTGAGTGCATTTATAGTTCTTGGGATGAAACTGTTTCTGAACTGCGAGGTACGTACAGGAAAGGCTCTGAACCGTTTGTTGTATGAGAGCAGTTGAATAGACAGTATGGCTGAGGCAGAATGCGCTTGATGCTGCATCCTGATAATTCTCTTTATAATCAGCTGCTTGACAGCTGTGATTCCACACTCAGATACAGTGATATAAATACTCTGAGTGGTGCAGTGAAAGTAATATTGAAAAGATGATGTGCAAAGGCAACCCCTAACGGGAGCAGCTGAAAATAGAAGAAGGTGCATTGAGAGTAACAACGCTAAAGCAGCCATGGTATTTAGAATAGTTTGACCATTCTTTGGACCATTGTATTGTTACAGGTTAATTACAATCAGATGCATTAAACTAATAAACAACATGCATTTAATCTCAGTATATATTAATAAAGCCGTGTCAGGGATGTGGATCTAAAAAAGAAAGGGAAACCACACAGGAGCAGTGGCACTGCTTTGACACTGGGGGCCGCCAGTTTGTTTAACCAAGCGGAGAACTTGCATAAGCCAGGGTTTGAGCTACTGTGAAAATAAGTGTGGCTTTACTCCAAGTTTAGGTTTTATACATCACAATTTGAGCATGGAAACAGGAGTACACAACATTTTTGTGCATATGCACTGTTTATACATGAGGCCCCAGGAGAGTTTCTATGTGTTTTGATCACTTTTGTTTTAAGAGGAGCCACTGTCTTCAGAGCATCTCTCAATGTCACATTATAATGTGATGTTAGCTGATCTAAATTGTTTTCCATGTTTAGAATTAAATCTGTGTGGCTATTATTATGAGTTGGACCTTTGACATTCTGAGAAAATCCTAGTGAATTTTACAAATAAGTAAAACATTTGATAAAAGTGTCAGTTTCCACATCAATGTGTACATTAAAATCCCCTATCAATACTATGTGATTGTAATGGGCTAGATCTCAGTATTATAAAGAAAATAACACTTGGTGTGTTGCTTAGTGTAATGGGCAATAAACCAGTGTTTTAAAGAAAAGGCGGAATTTCTGGAAAATTCTGCTACAGGTTATTGCTCATGGCTATCTACAGGACATAAATATTTACCTGTCTTGCTAAAGAGTCACCTGCTTCGAATAGTCAGACTGCTTTGATTTAGTATCTCATCTACATACAATGTGGGGATACAGAACTGTCTGCTTCCTTGGAAAATTGGTTTCTAATCAAGGACTCAAAGTAAATGTGTTTACACTATTTGTTATGCAGAGGAAATTGGCTTGCACCATTGTTTTCACTGATTGCCATGTTGATCTATGCAGAAATTGAAGTACATATACAGTGGTGTGAAAAACTATTTTCCCCCTTCCTGATTTCTTATTCTTTTGCATGTTTATCGCACAAAATGTTTCTGATCATCAAACACATTTAACCATTAGTCAAATATAACACAAGGAAACACAAAATGCAGTTTTAAATTATGGTTTATATTATTTAGGGAGAGAAAAAATCCAAACCAACATGGCCCTGTGTGAAAAAGTATTTGCCCCCTTGTTAAAAAATAACCTAACTGTGGTGTATCACACCTGAGTTCAATTTCCGTAGCCACCACCAGGCCTGATTATTGCCACACCTGTTTCAATCAAGAAATCACTTAAATAGGAGCTGCCTGACACAGAGAAGTAGACCAAAAGCACCTCAAAAGCTAGACATCATGCCAAGATCCAAAGAAATTCAGGAACAAATGAGAACAGAAGTAATTGAGATCTATCAGTCTGGTAAACGTTAAAAAGCCATTTCTAAAGATTTGGGACTCCAGCGAACCACAGTGAGAGCCATTATCCACAAATGGCAAAAACATGGAACAGTGGTGAACCTTCCCAGGAGTGGCCGGCCGACCAAAATTACCCCAAGAGCGCAGAGACGACTCATCCAAGAGGTCACAAAAGACCCCAGGACAACGTCTAAAGAACTGCAGGCCTCACTTGCCTCAATTAAGGTCAGTGTTCACGACTCCACCATAAGAAAGAGACTGGGCAAAACGGCCAGCATGGCAGACTTCCAAGACGCAAACCACTGTTAAGCAAAAGAACATTAGGGCTCATCTCAATTTTGCTAAGAAACATCTCAATGATTGCCAAGACTTTTGGGAAAATACCTTGTGGACTGATGAGACAAAAGTTGAACATTTTGGAAGGCAAATGTCCCGTTACATCTGGCGTAAAAGGAACACAGCATTTCAGAAAAAGAACATCATACCAACAGTAAAATATGGTGGTGGTAGTGTGATGGTCTGGGGTTGTTTTGCTGCTTCAGGACCTGGAAGGCTTGCTGTGATAGATGAAACCATGAATTCTACTGTTTACCAAAAAATCCTGAAGGAGAATGTCCGGCCATCTGTTCGTCAACTCAAGCTGAAGCGATCTTGGGTGCTGCAACAGGACAATGACCCAAAACACACCAGCAAATCCACCTCTGAATGGTTGAAGAAAAACAAAATGAAGACTTTGGAGTGGCCTAGTCAAAGTCCTGACCTGAATCCAATTGAGATGCTATGGCATGACCTTAAAAAGGCAGTTCATGCTAGAAAACCCTCAAATAAAGCTGAATTACAACAATTCTGCAAAGATAAGTGGGCCAAAATTCCTCCAGAGCGCTGTAAAAGACTCATTGCAAGTTATAGCAAACGCTTGATTGCAGTTATTGCTGCTAAGGGTGGCCCAACCAGTTATTAGGTTCAGGGGGCAATTACTTTTTCACACAGGGCCATGTAGGTTTGGATTTTTTTTCTCCCTAAACAATAAAAACCATCATATAAAAACTGCATTTTGTGTTTACTTGTGTTATATTTCAATAATGGTTAAATGTGTTTGATGATCAGAAACATTTTGTGTGACAAACATGCAAAAGAATAAGAAATCAGGAAGGGGGCAAATAGTTTTTCACACCACTGTATATTTCTAGGAAAAGGAGAATAAAGAAAACAGAGAAGTATGGTCTGAGACTCGGGACTGCTGTCTGTTTTTTTTAAGCTTTACACTATATCACTGTGGCTACACCCTGTAGCAACAGTGGCTTGTACCTGGCCCAGGTTCCCCTAGGCCTGAGGTCGGTAACATGATCATAATTTATAGCCAAATCAGGTAAAACGTCGCTAAATTCTGTCATGAACAATGAATTTGGCCCTGATGGTCTGTAGACTAGCACTATAATTGTGTTGGAATCTGTTTTAATGTTTAAAATGAATGCCTCAAGGGATGTAAAGTCGTCTACGTTTTTAGACGTGATTTAAATTTTATCACATTTAATTATTCCAAGGCCTCCTCCTCGACCAGAATCTCTAGACTTATGAAGGAGCGAGTATCCATCTGGTGACGCCTCAGCTAGGGGAACAATGTCATATTTACTAAGCCAGGTTTCAGTGAGAAGACACAGATCAGATTTTGTACTTAATATAATATCATTAACCAAAACAGCTTTAGTGCCAAGAGAGCGAATGTTCAATAAACAGCATTTAAAACTGCATGCTTCTTTTTGAACTGGTGATATATTTTTTGTTTTAATTTGAAGTATATTTCTATTACAGATGCCCCATGTGGAGGGTCTGTTTTTATCCCTTGGTCTAATTATACACCTTATTTTTTGGTTATCAAGTAATTTAAGGTTTGCATCAGGACTAAATTTACTGGAGGTCCCACTACAGGGATTTTGGGCAATCACATGACTGCGGCCTGGATGGTGCTCTAATTAGTCAGCCAGGCAGTTTTGCTGCCATATTTTGGGATAATACCTAAGATCCCCTCCAGTTAGGATGAAGACCATCTCTTCTGAAAAATCCAGGCCTTTCCCAAAAATCATCCCAATTTTTTTTATTTGCACACCAGTTTTCTAGTTAGCAGTGAATGGAACTCAATCTGCTATAAGTCACATCCCTTCTATATATTCTTGGTAAGGGGCAAGATACAACTAAATTCTGACATTTTCTTTAAGCTTTGGTGCATAGAGAGATGAAGTTCCTTTTAATAACTCAGATTGCTGTAAATAAATATTATTAGTGCTGACATGCAGCAATAAGGTAGATACTTCATCATCGGTGACACTGTCCAATGCAGCCTCTATATCAGAAATCTTGGCCCCTGCGATGCATTTAACATTAACTGCTGGTTTAACATAGTTTGGAATTCCAACATTCCGTACTACGGAATCGCCAATTATGAGCACTTTCACATTTTGTTTCCACAGGCACGCTGCGGAGTGCTGAGAATCGGTTCTGGGTCCAAATTCGAGACCTGGGTGCAGAGGGACTACATTTTAGGTTCTTAGGCCCCATCTTACTGTTACTCACTCGCCATGTGACTGAATTGGTGCTACTGACTTCGGCCGCTCACTGACTACAGTTGGACCTGGAGGGACTGAAGCTGAGTCAGAAGTAGCCAAATTGTCTAAACAAACCGAGTCAATCCAATTTTCATTTTGCCTAACTGCTATCAGGTTCCTAACGTGGACCTCCAATTTGGGTATTTTCCCAATCAACTTTAAATTAACTAAACAGTTTTGGCAGGTGAAGCTGTCTACACTAGCGGCTGGAAAACCTGAACTGTATATCCTGCTGGACACATAATATAAAAACGTGCTCTCAACGGGTAGAGAACAGAAAGAACTTACTTTTACGCTGATATCATCTTCTTTGTTTTTGCAGTAACTCTGGTGCTTTCGCTGCTTTCCGTGTTCAGCTGAATCACTAAGAGACCGTCGGCTTTACGTTTCCAACACCTGCTGGGTGACTGACTTTGATTTCTCACTGCCAGTTATTTCACCTGGTCAGCTGTCGGCTTTACTCCAGTTGAACTTACTCAGGTCTTTGTGAAGGACTACGTGCCTGTGGGAGATGCCGCTGCTTTGTGCTTCTGCTCGCTGCTACTCTGAAGAGGTGGGGCCTGAAACAGAAAGAGAGAGAGAGTGAGTCAATCAGATTACTTGTTATTACTTTAGCTACATTCTTTATATTAGTCAGTCAGGTTAGCTTTGGAGTTAATGCAATTATTTATGCTATTTTATCCCTGCTTTAGAAAAACACTCAAAATAATCTTGAGTTTTAAAATATTAAACCCTGCTTCTTCAGTGACAAATGTTTTGTAAATTTTTAAAAAATGACAGTGCACAATAATATTCAGCTCAGACAATTTCAATGTACAGTATTTGTTTTGTATGTTACCCATTCTGTGTATTAATAATCAGTACTCTTGTGGTCCTCATGTAAATACTGTTGTATTTTGCTTGTGTTTCTTACTCCACACCAGTATACTTTATATGAACTGAGTTTAATTATTAAAATATATGATAATCAACCCCATAATAAACAAACAGGACTGCTATGTACAGCAGTGACTCTTCTGCTCTGTCAGATTGTGTTTGTAATACGTTGAAATCCCAGCCGATGTGCTCCTGGCACAAGCCGCTCAAACCGGGTTACTTCATGGTGCGGGCAGGACAGAGTAACCTCAGCAAGACCATTTAGTTGAAACATGGTGCTAGAAAATGAAAAGAGGAAAAGAATAAAAAGAAAGTCGATGAAATGATAATACACCTAGTTGTCTACAATTACTGAATTATCATAATCATCATGGTTTTAAGTTAGGGTTTTGATGATTAATTAGATTAATTCTTAGTTGTATGTAATTATTCTCAAGCAATGCTTTGACTATCGAGTGAACATTCTAATTTTGGACATTAACTAATTTGATTCAGTGCATCTTATTTCTTGACTATGATGTATTGACATGTATTGTCGTGAAAAGCCATTACAGATATCATGGCTACTGTCATGCTTCACTTTCGTTTTCTCTCTGATGTCAAGATCTGTTCTCAGGCTTGTCTACTTGTGCTGAACTTTTTAACTTTTCTGTCCTGCCTGTTTCTCTCAGCCTTTTATTCTTGTTATTTATGCTCAATTAAATATTGCGTTAAGTTCACATTTATTGCTTTCACATCACAACTTGTTCAGTTTTTTTTCTCTTTCATTTTTTAAATGGCTACATGGTTCTTGTAGAGCACAATGGCTCCTGCTACATCATACACAGAAAGTATTCAGTTATCTTGGTAAGATATTTAAAAATCTAACAAGCATCTCTTATATCTTATCGACATTTAGAGACAGATTATTTTGACTGCACCACCTCAAGAGGGGCCTCATCTATAAATGGTGTATATGCACAAAAATGCTGAATACACTCATTTCCACGCTCACTTTGAGATATTTAAAAGCTAAACTTGGTGTAAAGCCACACACATTTTCACGCAATACACATGCACTTTTCTGCTCTGTTTTGCAAACTGGTGGGACCCAGCATCGAAACACTGCTAATATTTCTGTGGTCTTTTTTAGATTCATATCCATGATGTGGGCTGTATGAAATACACTGAAGTTAATTGCATATCATTTACAAATGTAAGGCACTTGATTGCACTCATCCTATAACAATACGCGGAAAGGCCAAACTATTCCAAATAAGACAGCTGGTTTAGAATATTTTCATCTGTTTACTGTATTTGTGTTTTTCCCCCCCCGGGGGGGGTTAAAAAGGTTTAACCCCCCGGGCCCAAAAACCCCCTCCTTTTTGGCCCCCCAAAAAAATTTTTTCCGGCCCCCAAAAACCCGGGAAAAAAATTTTAAAAATTTAAAAAAAAATTCAAATTTCCCAAAAATTTTTTAAAAAAAATTTTTTTTTAAAACCCTTAAATTTAAAATTTTTTAAAAAAATTTTTTTTCCCTTTAATTTGACCTTTAAAAATTTTTTTTGTTTCTTTTTTTTTTTTTTTTTTAAAAATTTTTTTTTTTTTTTTTTTTTTTAAAAAAAAAAAAAAGGAAACCCAAAAAAATTTTAAAAATTTTTTAAAAAAAAAAAAAAAAATTTTTTTGGGGGGGGTTTTTTTGGGGGGGTTTTTTTTTTTCCCCCCCCAAAAAACCTTTTTTTTTCCCCTTAAAAAAATTTTTTTTAAAAAAAAAAACCCCTTTTTTCAAAATTTTAATTCCTTTTTAAAAAAAAAATTTTTTTGGTTTGCCAAAATTTAAAAGGGGGGTTTTTTCCCCCCAAAAATTTTTTTTTCCCGGGATTCCTTTTGGGTTTGGGGGGTTTTTTTTTTTTTTTTTAAATTTTTAAAAAAATTTTAAAAAAAAGTTTTTAAAGTTTCCCCTTTTTTTAAAAAAAAAATTTTTTTTTTCAAAAGCCGGGGGGGGGGAAAAAAACCCAACCCCAAAAAAATTTTTTATTTTTTAAGGGTTGGGAAAAAATTTTTCCCCCCGGGGGAAAATTTTTTTAAAAACCCTTTTCCCCAAAGCCCCATTTTTTAAAAGTTTAAAATTTAAAAATTTTTTTTTTTTTTTTTTTTTAAAAGGGGGCCAAAAAATTTTTTTTTTTCCTTTTTGGGGGGGTTTGTAACAAAGGGGGGGGGGGTTTTTGGGGGGGGGGTTTTTCCCCTTTTTTTTCCCGGGATTTTTTTTGGGGGGAAAAAAAAAAAAAAATTTTTTTTTTTAAAAAAAAAACCCCCCTTTTTTTTTTTAAAAAATTTTTTTTTTCCCCGGGGTTTTAAATTTTTTTTTCCTTTTTTCCTGTTTTTTTTTTTTCCCCCCACCAGGCTTTTTTTTTTGGGGGTTTTTTTTTTTTTTAAGGGTTTTTTTTTTTTTCCCCTTTTTTGGTTTTTTTTTTTTTTGGGTTTTTTTTTTTCGGGGCGGTTTTTAAAAAAAAAAAATTTTTTTTTTTTTTTTTTAAAAAAAATTTTAAAAACCCCCTTTTTTTTATTTTGTTTTTTTTGGGAAAATTTTTTTTTTCCCCTTTTTTTAAAAAGGGGGAAAAAAAAAAAAGGGGGGTTAATTTTTTTTTTGGGTGGTTTTTAAAAAAATTTTTTAAACCTTTAAAATTTTTTTTTTTTTAAAAATTTAAAAATTTTTTTAAAATTTGGGGGGTTTTTTTTGGGGGGGGGTTTTTTTTTTAAAAAAAAGGGGGAAAAAATTTTAAAAATTTAAAAAAATTCCGGGAAAATTTTTAAAAAAAATTAACCTTTTTGGGGGGCCCTTTTCGGGGGGCCCTTATCCCCAAATGGGGGCCCCCCCCCCCAAAAAAAAAAAAAAAGGGAAAAATTTTTGGGTTTTTTTTTAAAAATTTAAAAAAATTAAAAATTTAAAATTAATTTGGGTTGGGCCCCCCCCAAAAAAAAAAAAAAATTTTTTGGGGGGAAAAAAGGGGAAAAGTTTTTTTAAAAAAGGGGGGGGCCTTTTTAAAAAAAATTTAAATTTTTTTTTAAACCCAAAAAATTTAAAAATTTTTTTTTAAAAAATTTTTTTTTTTTTTTTTCCCCCTTTCCCCTTCTTTTTTAAATTTTTGGGTTTTTTTTTAAAAAACCCCAAAAAAAAAAATTTTTTTTTTTTTTTTGGGTTTTTTAAAATTTTTTTTTTTTTTGGGGAAAAATTTTTTTTTTAAATTTTTTGGGGGCCAAAAAAAAAAATTTAAAAGGGGGGGAAAAAAAGGGAAATTTTTTAAAAAATTTTTTTTTTTTTTGGGGTTTTTTTTTTTTTGGGGGTTTTTTTCCCCAAAAAAAAAAATTTTTTTTTTTTTTTAAAATTTAAAAAAACAAAAAAAAAATTTTTTTTTTCCTTTTTAGGTTTTACCGGTTTTTTTTAACCCCTTTTTTTGGGGGTTAAGGATTTTGGGGGGTTTTGGGGGGGAAAAAAATTTTTTTTTGCCCCCAAATTTTTTTCCCCCCAAAAAAGAAAAATTAAAAAGGGGTTTTGGGGAAAAAAAAAAAAAGGGAAAAAAAAAATTTTAAAAAAAATTTTTTTTAAAAACCCCCGGGGAATGGGGCCCCCCGTGGGGGTTTAAAAAAAAAGGGGGCCCCCCCGGGGGGGGGGGGGGGGAAACCCTTTGGGAAAGGGGGTTTTCCCCCTTGGGGGCCCCGGGGTTTTAGGAAAAAAACCCCCCCTTTAAACCCCCAAAAAATGGGGAAAAAAGGGGGGGGAAAAAAAGGGGGAAAAAAAACACCCCGGGGGTTTTTTTTGGGGGGGTTTTTAAAAAAAAAACCCCCCCCCCCAAAATTTTCTTTTTAAAGGGGAATTTTTAAACCGGCCCCTTTTCCCCCCAAAATTTTTGGGGGGGGGGCCAAAAATAAGGGGGTTTCCCCGGGGAATTTGGGAAAAAAGGGGTTTTTTTTTAAAGGGGGTTTTTGGGGGGAAAAATTTGGGCAACCCCCCGGTAAAAAGCCAAAAAGGGGGGGAAAAAAAGGGGGTTTTTTTTCCCCCCCCCCCTTTTTTTTTTTTTTTTTTTTTTTTTTTTAAAGTGTTCAAATTTTTCAATTCGTTCACGTTTGCCATGAATTCACTGAGCTATGAATCCACTGATCATCCTTGAGATGTTTCTGCAGCTTAATCCACCTGTGGTAAATTCAGTTGACTGGACATGATTTGGAAAGGCACAAACCTGTCTATAGAAGGTCCCACAGTTGACAGTTCATGTCAGATCACAAACCAAGCATGAAGTCAAAGGAATTGTCTGTAGACCTCCAAGACAGGATTGTCTTGAGGCACAAATCTGGAAAAGGTTACAGAAAAATGTCTGCTGCTTTGAAGGTCCCAATGAGCACAGTGGCCTCCGTCATCCGTAAGTGGAAGAAGTTCGAAACCACCAGGACCGTTCCTAGAGCTGGCCGCCATCTAAACTGGCCTCGGGCGATAAGGACAATCCAATGGTCACTCTGTCAGAGCTCCAGAGGTCCTCTATGGAGAGAGGAGAACCTTCCAGAAGAACAACCATCTCTGCAGCAATCCACCAATCAGGCCTGTATGGTAGAGTGGCCAGATGGAAGCCAATCCTTAGTAAAAGGCACATGGTAGCCCACCTGGAGTTTTCCAAAAGGCACCTGAAGGACTCTCAGACCACGAGAAACAAAATTCTCTGGTCTGATGAGACAAAGATTGAACTCTTTGGTGTGAATGCCAGGCGTCACGTTTGGAGGAAACCAGGTACCACTCATCACCAGGCCAATACCATGTTTTTCAGTGACAGGAACTGGGAGACTAGTCAGGATAAGGGGAAAGTTGACTGCAGCAATGTATAGAGACATCCTGGATGAAAACCTGCTCCAGAGCGCTCTTTACCTCAGACTGGGCGGCGGTTCATCATTCAGCAGGACAACGACCCTAAGCACACAGCCAAGATATCAAAGGAGTGGCTTGAGGACAACTCTGTAAATGTCCTTGAGTGGCCCAGCCAGAGCTCAGACTTGAATCGATTGAACATCTCTGGAGAGATCTTAAATGGCTGTGCACCGGCGCTTCCATCCAACCTGATGGAGCTTGAGAGGTGCTGCAAAGAGGAATGGGCGAAACTGGCCAGGATAGGTTTGACAAGCTTGTGGCATCATATTCAAAAAGACTTGAGGCTGGAATTGCTGCCAAAGGTGCATTGACAAAGTATTGAGCAAAGGCTGTGAATACTTATGTACATGGGATTTCTCAGTTTTTTTATTTTTAATAAATTTGCAAAAACCTCAAGTAAACTTTTTTTAACGTTGTCATTATGGGGTGTTGTGTGTAGAATTCAGAGGAAAAAAATGAATTTAATCCATTTTGGAATAAGGCTGTAACATAAAATGTGGAAAAGTGATGCGCTGGGAAGTCTGGAAAACATGATCAGCAAGTCTTTGATAGGCTGTAACAAAATGATGAAAAAACGGGCACATTGTTTCTACACAAGCGGAGCAGGACCTTTTACACAAAAGATACTGAAGAATTTCAAGGTTTAATATGCACAAGCAGCCCAAACCAGAAAATACAGCTGGCAAAAAGTGGCCGACAAATTAAACGCGTAAGTAGTGTGCAATGTACTTCCTGAATGCAGCGTTTCATTTCCTATGTGTCAGATTAATTATTTAATATGTCATAATTCTAGATCAAACGTGAGCACAAGGGAAGCATGAGAACAGGTTAAAGTGAAGTACAAGAATATACTTCAAACTAGTAAATATCTTTGTATCTCACCGTCACATGATTTTTTTTATTCAGTTTTATTGAGTGTTCCTGCTCACGCTGAATTAGTATGCACCGCATAGTCTATGATGTCAAAAAAAAAACATAGGTATATATGATATTTGGAATTATTCGTTTTATGACCTGTATAGTACATTTAGGAAAACTTTGTGGCACAGATGTAACATTATTCATATTCATTCGCATAACATCTTGCAGTTTGTAATCATAACGATGTTTTGCCCGATCTTGCCAGTCCCACATGTTGCTGTATGCTGTTTCTTTTGTACCCAGGAGATGCAGAGGAAAATAGTACAGAGCAGTAACTTTAGCGCTTATCAATCATCAAATTCAGTTAACAGTTCACACA
>NW_024381491.1:0-25000 GCF_016835505.1 Polypterus senegalus
ATGGGCCAAAAAAGAGATTCAACTGACTCTGAAAAGTCAAAAATTGTAAAAAGTCTTTCAGAGGGATGCAGCACTTTTGGAATTGCTAAGATATTGGTGTGTGATCACAGAACCATCAAACATTTTGTTGCAAATAGTCAACAGGGTCGCAAGAAACGTGTTGAGAACAAAAGACGCAAATTAGCTGCCAAAGATTTGAGAAGAATCAAACGTGAAGCTACCAGGAACCCATTATCCTCCAGTACTTTCATATTCCAGAGCTGCAACCTACCTGGAGTGCCCAGAAGTACAAGGTGTTCAGTGCTCAAAGACATGGCCAAGGTAAGGAGGGCTGAAACCCAACCACCACTGAACAAGAAACATAAGTTGAAACGTCAAAACTGGGCCAAGAAATATCTGAAGACAGATTTTTTCAAAGGTTTTATGGACCGATGAGATGAGAGTGACTCTTGATGGACCAGATGGATGGACCTGTGGATCAGTAATGGGCACAGAGCTCCACTCCAACGTGGAGGTGGGGTACTGGTATGAGCTGGTATTTTTAAAGATGAGCTAGTTGGACCTTTTGCATTGAAGATGAACTCAAAATCAACTCCCAAACCTACTGCCAGTTTTTCAAGACACTTTCTTCAAACAGTGATACAGGAAAAGACCATGATTTTTATGCAGGCCAATGCTCCATCACTTGCATCGAAGTTCTCACTGCGTGGCCAGCCAGTAAAGGCCTTAAAGATGAAGGAATAATGACATGGCCCCCTTCCTCATCTGACCTAAACCCTATCGAGAACTTGTGGGCACTTCTTAAACGCTAGATTTACGGGGAGAAAAACAATACACCTCTCTGAAGAGTGTCTGGGAGGCTGTAGTCACTGCTCCACAAAAGCTGATCGTCAACAGATCAAGAAACTGACAGACTCCATGAATGGAAAGGCTTATGACTGTTATTGGAAAGAAGGGTGGCTATATTGGTCATTGATTGATTGATTGATTTTTTTGAAATGTCAGAGATGTTTATTTGTAAATTTTGAGGTGTTTGTTTATTATTCTCACTATAACAGATGAAAATAAACAAGTGAGATGGGAAAATTTTCATTTTTCCTTTAGTTGCATAATAAATCTGCACACTAATAGTTGCCTAATAATTGTGCGCACATATGTATTCCCCTGATGATGTTCACACTCACATTTCCGTTGTGAAACATTCAGGTTTCAGGTTTATTAACATTTTGGATTGACTGATAGCACTGTGTTTGTTCCATATTAAAATTAATCCTCAAAAATACAACTTGCCTAATAATTCTGCACTCCCTGTATGTATATATATATATATAATATAATATAATATATTTTACGCTACTTTATATATATCTGCCTATCTATCATATGGTGCCTTTCATATCCTATCTGTCTGCACTGTAGCTCTTTCTTGTTCCTCCTGGCGCTGGTGAGTGCCAACGTGTGGCACGCTGGTCATACTTGCTAGTAAGTATTTCACTGTCCCTGTGAGGTCACGGCTGCTGCTGCCGCTACTCTCAAAGTGAATGCCACCTCAGGTCCATTTTAGTCACTGCCTTGTGAGTGCTGGCAGGAAGATGGACTCCCGTAGGGTGGCCGAGTGGTGGTGACTGAGGGGTGGTGAAGGACCCTTGAAGTGGTGATTTTCTCAGCCGCCTTTCCAAGTGAACATCACCTACATGGGTTTTTGAAGTTGTTTCCCTAGTTCTGTTATGTAATAAATTTGGGTCCCGGATGGCAAATTGACGCGGCACACTTCCTGACAAGTCACTGATGTTCTGAGTTGTAATTAACAAATCCTGAAATGCGGCCACTTATTTGAGTTTTATGACGCACTTTTTAATGGTGAGTGCCACAGGTAAAAGTGCCTTTGAAACTTCATGACAAATTTGCGTGACGTCAGTGCTGGACGATGACGTGACTCACTGGGGGTCAGACTGAAAGGCGGTAATGGAGGTTGAATCTGTGAGCCTGTGATTTTTACGGAGCTCCTTTCAGGCGAGTACACCGCAGTAGTTGTCATATTTCGACCCATTGGGTGTCATACTGGAAGTCAAAAGCAGGGGGTAAACCTTTGAACCTCTGATTTTTTTTTTTTTAAATATAGCGCCTTTTCAGTTACAGTCCAGTAATCTCCATATTTGTATAAAGGAAGTGCTCGTCTCGAGGTCACACAGGAAGGCGGCGGTGGATTTTAAACGTGGAGCTGTGAGCTTTACGGCCCGCTTGGCGGTGGGCTTCCTGCTAAGTCACTGATGAATTAAGTTGTCGTTAATAAATCCCAGACTGTGTCTCCTGTAACGGTCCTCCTTCAGTCTCTGTCACTCATTTCCAGATTATCTTATCTTATCTGCTGCGGCTTCACATTCTTCCCTAAATGTCTTCTTGCGGTTTCTGTTTATTTTTAGAGCTCATATTCTCTTGTGCGGATGTTCACACGTTGATTATTTGACTCGCCGGCCGCGCTGTGAACGCTGACATGGATCTGTGCTCGCAGTCGGCTCCTCTCATGAAGAGAACATTCTGGCACATGGCAGCCGTCATTTTAATATTTCTGGGTGTGATTTCCCTACAATGTACAAGTTATGGACAGAGGATTCAGAAGGTATTGAGAGCCCCCACTTGCTTGTATAGCATTTAATTTTAAAAGGATAAATGTACCCTTTTTGCCAATCAGTCAGCACTCAATAACCCATAATGCCAAAATGAAAACATGTCCTCAGAACGGTTTACAAATTCATTAAAAATCATAAATTGAAATCTTGATTTCCTTTAAGTATTCAAATATTTTTTAGATGCCCCATTGGCAGCAGTCAAAGTCTTAGGGCAGGTCTCTTTAAGCTTTGTACCCCTGGATTTGGGCAGTTGATGCCATTCTTCCTGGCTGATCCCCTCCAGCTCCATTACATTGGATGGGAAGGGTCTGAGAAGTGCCATCTTCAGGTCTCTCCACAGATGTTCTATGGGGCTTTGGCAGGGACACTCAGATGCATAGGGACACCCAGAGACAATTAGGGAAACACTGATACACTCTGTGACATCTAAGGACACTGTGAGACACTTAGGGACACCCAGAGACACTCTGAGACGCATAGAGACACCCTGAGACAATTTGGGAAGCAGTAATACACTCTGAGACACTTAGGGACACCTAGAGGCAATCTGAGACAGGGACACCCTGAGACACTTATGGACACCCAGGGACACCCTGAGACACTTAGGGACACCTAAAGGCATTCTGAGACACATAAGGGACACCGTGAGACACTTAGGGACACTCAGAGACACTTAGGGACACTTATAGGCACTCTGAGACACTTAGGGACACTCTGAGACACTTAGGGACACTCTCTAAGACACTCTGAGACACTTATGGACACCCAGGGACACTCAGAGACTCATCCTGAAGTCACTCCGGTGTTGTCCTGGCTGGAGGCATCAGGTTGTTGTCATGCTGAAAGGGGAATCATCACTCCAGTCTGAGGTGGCATTCACAGGTTTCCTTCAAGGACCTTTCTGGATTTGGCTTCATTCATCTTTCCCACAATTCTAAGCGGTCTCCTTGTCCCCGCTCCCCCCTAGCATGCAAATTTTTAACAAAAAGTGATGTTAACAGGGATGAGCAGCGGCAGGAACATGTGTGCACTGGCGTCCCCTTACCTGTCCCAGCATTTGAAATGCGCTATATAAATAAAATGTATTAGTATTATTATTATTATAGCATGATGTTGCCAGCACCACACTTCACTGCCGGGCTGATATTAAAGAAAACAGACAGTTCCTCAGTAAGAATCGCTGGCTTTCTTGCATCCTTGTCTGCCCAGGTCGGTGTTTTCCTCCATCCTACGCCCTCCTCTGATCCTCGTATTATTAACATCACCAGGGTCGCCTTCTTCCACCTGAAGCAGATTTCAAGGCCGCGTCCATTGCTATCTGATACTCCAACTGAGGCGCTCATTCCTGCTCTTGTCACCTCGCGACTTGACGATTGCAGAGAAGTGCTGCTTGGTATCCCTGCCTCGAGTTGAAATGAATTACAATACGTACCGAATTGAGCGGCAAGACTGGTTAAACACCCTGGGTGCCGATGACTCCTGCACTTTTAAAGCCGCGCTGGCTGCCCGTTCCCTTCCGTATTCAATAGAGACTTCTTCTCCGTTTAGTTTTTAAGGCTCTTCATGGTTTGGCCCCACTTTTAATCTGTCCCTGTACTCCGTCACGTTCACCTCGTCCTTCTGACTCCTCGCTGTTAGCCATCCGACTGTGCAGAGTGGGCACTGTGGGCAATGTGGCTGTGGGGTGCCCTGCCTGGGCCTTGGACAAATCTCACCTTTTTAGTATTGCCCTTTGACGTTCTTAACTTTCTTTGTATATTGAAATGTTTGATTTGTACAGCGGCGTTGGGTCCCTTGAAAGGTGCTTTTAAATAAAATGTATGATGATGATGATGATTATGAGGTAGCAGTGCCTGCTCTTCACCAGATATGTGCCCGTTAGTGATGAGCAAAATGGTTCGTACAAAACTGAATTTACGGTGAAACTATTGTGCTGTGGACTCGTTGCATATTTTTTATGGGTAACCTTCCATCATTTTGGGGGTGTTTGGGGGTCTCTGAATTCAATTCCTATGTTTATTTTTTTTATCTCGCTGCCTGGTTTAATAGTTATAATATATTTTTTTTATGCCTTTTTTGGTCGCCATTTTGAATTCCTAGTTGTCGGGACAGAATCCCGCGTTTCTAGGGGCGTGTCCTCAAAGGTTGGGAACTGCGGTTTATCGCCACAGCATTTTGATTGGTCATTCCCTTATCCGAGTTCTCAAACGCCCTTCCGCTAATCGTTTTTGCTTTGCGTCCCCTCCCCCACCATAACCTATCATCTATGGGGGCGGAGCAAAAGCTTTAGAGTCGTCCAAAATTTCGATCTCCAGTTTTCGATGTTTTAAGGTCCCCTGATACCAAAAACATTGATATCTTGATGACGGGTGTGTGTCTGTCTGTGTGTGTGTGTCACGTGAGGACGGGCCGGAGCTAAGATGGATGGATGGAAAAACACCGAACTCGAAACTTAAGCTTGTTAGGAGACGACGAGGTGCGGATTTGTTTTTGACTGTAATCGTGCAAGAGAGAGGAACCCTCAAATACCGTAATTCTGCAGTTAATGATGAATTCTACTCGTCAGTTGGTATCGTAACGACCGATTTTATGATCAGAAAGATCAGAGCGGTAAATCATTACTAAAATATTATCAAATACTGTAGTTCGGGTCACTCGATTCCTCAGGCATAAAGTCCACTGACGCTCACAGACACATTTTAAAATTTTGTTTGTTTCTGACTTTCAGCTAACTGCATTTGTTGACTACTGGTTTGTCTTTCTTTCTTTCTTTCTTTCTTTCTTTCTTTCTTTCTTTCTTTCTTTCTTCCATCATCCAACCTGCTATATCCTATCTACAGGATCACATAGGTCTGCTGGAGCCAATCCTAGCCAATAAAGGGCGCAAGGCAGGAAACAAACCCCGGGCAGGGTGCCAGCCCACCGCAGGGCATTCTTTCTTTCTTTCTTTGATCCTCATCAGCTTGCTGACCCAATAGAAACTTTGCCAAAAAAATAATCGTGAAAGAAATGGTGTTTCACTTCCGTGTAAATTGACCACAGGAAGAAAAGAAGCTTGGTTCCTGTCTGTAAGTGTTCACCCACAATAATTCCCTGTCTTAATTTAAAGATCTCTAGATAAATAAAAGAAAAATCACCGGGCTCATTTCCTGTCCTGTGAACACATATTGTGCTGTGGTTGTTCTGGTACTTTGATGCCCATTTTGCCAGTTAGGATGACAGTGTTGGTGATTGCGATCCTAAAGATGCATCAGAGGCCAAAGTGAAGCTCGCTGCTCCACCGCTCCTGGTGAATGTGTGGACTCTCATCTGAAGGAAAGAGGAGCAGCGAGGAAACGACAGGAAGGGAAGCAGGCTTGGAAAACGACATCAATATATATATAATATAATATGTAAATAAAGATCCAACGTCTGTCTGTCCGCTTTTCACGAGAGAATGATTCCACGGATTTAGATCGAGTTTCTTTCTAGAATTTGCTTGAACATTCTGGTTGATTTTGCGACTTCTCTCAAATCAAAGTTCATTTGCAGCAGCGATCTATTCGCGTGAATCCGAGAGGGAGACTCATCGGGCTGTGGGGAGGGGGAAACGTGACATCAGGAGTGGGGAGTCGGCCTACCTGTCGCCACGTGTTGGAGCGCACTTTGCCTCCACTTAGCCAGCGATACCTGTTTGTTTATTGATACCTGCTGTAAAAGAGGCAGAACACAATGAAAAAGGTCTGAGGACCCCCGCGCCCGCCACCCCCACCCACCGTATATTGTAAGGTTCGCCGTGTGATTCTGCTTAAGAGACAGAAGACCAACACTGGACTGACTGCAGCGCACGGCTGTGGGCTTTAATTACAGTGGAAAGGGAAGAGGCGGGGCTTCTAGAAGGAAAGAGGTCGTCTGAGGGCGTGGTCTGGAGTCAGAGGGGGGAGGAGACAAGGGAGGGATGAAGAAGAGGAGGATTAGCACTAGTCCACCCTCGTTCTCCCCCACTGCCTCCCCTCCCAGTGTGACACGGTTTGTCTCGTCACTCGTAGACTGAAAGGCACTTTCTGGTGAAATAAAAGATCATCTTGACGTAGTTGAGTGGCTGGTGATCCGTAGCGTCCGCCGTGACTTTCGATGAGGTCCAGTAGCCTCCCACAGATCGATGTAATACGTAGTCTTCCCCGTAGTTTTCTGAGACGTGTTTTTTCGATACGTGTATTTATTATTATGTCTTGTCACGTAACTGGATTGCGACTCGACCACCTTGGATTACAGTTTCTGGGCGATTGTATGTGTTCTCCCGTCCCTGCTTGATTGGATGACGTCTTTGTCTGGGAAGCGCTCCCAATCCCCTCAAATCCTCACGCCTCATCACAAACTCGCTTGCCTTTGGCGCGTCAGCAAACACGGGCGTGAACAGCACTGTGATCAGCTGGGAACCAGTCAACTGGTGCCCGTATTTCGTTTACGATTTCCAGATCCCTTGCATCAAAATCAGAGTCCAAAAATAAATAAATGATTTCCCCGGAGCGTTGCACATTTTATTGTACTGCACATGGCGTAGTGCGCATTTGCTTCTCTCTGTCGCCCGATGTCGATGCCATTCTAGACGTTATTTATGCTACTCACGCACACTCCAGGATTTGACTTCAAGTCAACAAGTCTAACGGTCCTCCTAGCAAAGAGGGTCTACCTTTAACGTAACGGTGAGTTTTATTGACATTGACAGCATCTGCCCCTGAATGTCGACTTTAGTTCACATCCGGCCTAAAAGAGTTAATGTGTGAAAATAGGCGGCTTGTTTAATTTTTAAAAGACATACCGCCCTCCACCACGGTGACGTCAACGAGAGGCAGAGATCGGGCCGATCTGGCAGGGCTGTGACGGATTACACACATTGTGCAGTTTTCAGGAACAAACACGGAAGTGCGAACGAGCTGTTAAGGGAGCGTCATTCCTTGTTTTCTAACCCAATACTTGTTTGAAACCCAACGTCCCAAATCTCTGGTAAAATGAACGTTAAGGCCAGTTTTGTAAAACAGTATGCAAGTCGAGACTGCGTCACTAGTTATTGGGCCAAAGAATTGTAAAGAAAACCAACAGGCCACCGTCATTTTAATGCGAGTGATAGCCTTTAAGCCCCGTCACTAAACCGGACGGTTCAGGACACAGAGACACATACTGGGGACACTGCAGGGCCAATTGGCTGGAAAGAGACTGGCAGCCCTCGGCATGAAGACACTTTCACAGACGAGAAACGGAAAGCCTTTCAGTAGATACGAATTTAAACGGAGCATCTGATAGGAAATTGGAAAAGAAAATGAAGTATTAGTCCAGCAAGCAAAGCTGAGCATTGGTATAAACATTTTAATAAGAAATTCAAAGGAGGGACCCTTATTACTTATTTTACACAACACTTGATTGGGCAAGTGAACCGCTGGCTCGTAATGCAGAAACGCCAGCGGGCCTAAGAAGGTTAACAAAAGTTGCTAAGACGCCGGCGATGAGTTGGTAACATAAGACCACCGACCCACCCAGCATCAGGAAAGGCAGCTGGAGCCGCTTGAGTTCTTGTGACCCCCTGAGCCACAGGCGAGGCAGACTTCCACCTTTTGTTTTTTTTGTTCTAAATAGATAATATAGTTTAATTTAGGCAAACTCAAAAAAAAAAGGGAAAATATCAAATAGGAAAAAATATACAAAGTAAAATGAAGTAAAAAAATAAAATATACAAATACAGAAAAATATTCCAAAAATATCATCTATGCAAATATATACAAAATTAAATAAAAAATATACAAACATAAAAATATACAAAAATATCAAATATATATAAATTAAAGAAAAATATGCAAATACAGAAAAATATACAAAAAATACAAAATATGCAAATATATACAAATTAAATAAAATAAAAAATATACCAATGTATATTGTATATTTTCCTCTGTTAGAATGCTTAGGCCAGGGTTTTGGAAAGGAGCTTATCCAGTAAACCAGTTGTTGGTCAAGTCTTGGATTCAGGATGTAGAATGTGGATTTTGTGGAGCACTGGACCAGCTTTGTACCCTCAGAGGCACTCTAAAGGGTCCATGGAAGTGGAACCTAACAGTCCACGTGAGTTTTGTAGACTTGGCACCTCTAATGGTGTCCTGTGAGGGGTGCTTTGAGACTATGATGTACCTGGCCCACATTTCCTGTACACCCAGAGTGAAGGCTCGGTTTGCACTGTTGGCAGTAAGTGGATGTGGCAGTCCACCATGCCCTTGGTTCATCTCTCCCTCTCTCTCTTTTATTTTTATATATATATATGTATATGTATATATATATATATATATATATATATATATATATATATATATATATATATATATATATATGTGTGTATATATATGTATATATATATGTATATATATATATATATATATATATATATATATATATATATATATATATATATATATATATATATATATATGTATATATATATGTATATATGTATATATATATATATATATATATATATATATATATATATATATATATATATATATATATATATATATATATATATATATATATATATATATATATATATATATATATATATATATATATATATATATATATATATATGTATATATATATATATATATATATATATATGTATATATATATATATGTATATATATATATACTGTGGTGGGCTGGTGCCCTGCCCTTGTTTGTTTCCTGCCTTGCGCCCTATGTTGGCTGGGATTGGCTCCAGCAGACCCCCATGACCCTGTAGTTAGGATATAGAGGGTCGGATGTATATCCTCTTTAATAAAACATCTGTGTGTATCCCGGTGTCCGTGTGTGTGTCTTCTGGTGAAGTGTGCATGCGCGGGGCCACACGGCACGTGTTCAGTCTTTTCCTGTTTATTCCCTGTGCAGAGAGAGAGACACACATACAAAGGCACATGTGCGACAGACACATACACAATGGCGTGCGTGAGACAGACAAATACACACACAAACACGCGAGACAGACACACGTGCGAGACAGACAGACAGACACAAGCGTGCACGAGACAGACACACACACAAAAGCGTGCGTGAGACAGACAGATACACACGCGAGACAGACACACACACACACACACACGTGCGAGACAGACAGACACACGTGCGAGACAGACAGACAGACAGACACACAAAGGCGTGCTGAGACAGACAGACACACACGCGAGACAGACACACACACACACACAGGCGCGCTCGTGCATGTTACTTTTCTTGGTTGTTTATTAAGTCGTAAGGCTGTAGTGCGAACTCTTGCAGTGTTAGTTTTCTCTGTTGTTCAAGTTTTCTTAGTGTTATTCAATGTTTTTACATTTACTTTACTATTACGCTGTGCATTCAAATGGTATAATTAACTATATTTCTGCTTAAAAACTTAAAAAAATATATATTTACATACAGTTCATACGGTCTGGAACGGATTAATTGTATTCACATACAATCCTATGAGGGAAATTACTTCGGTTACGACCAGAGTTTTGGAGTGAATTACGGTCGTGACCCGAGGTTCCACTGTATTACTGTCAGAGAAAATTACAGGCATTTCATGGAAATACAAACCATTATTACTGAGAGAGAAAATTCAATACAGTGACACAAATTACAGCCACATACAAGGTCCCTTGCCATTTAATATCGACTGTTCCTACTGATATTTATGCACTACTGTTCTAGCGTCCGTTATTGTAACGGGCCTAATGTCTAGTATATGTATAAAATCCAACGTCTGTCTGCCTGTCCGTATGTCTGTCCGCTTTTCACGAGAGAACTACTTAACGGATTTAGATCAAGTTTTTTTCTAGAATTTGCTTAAACATTCCGGTTGATTTTGCGACTTCTGTCATCGTGGCGAGTCTCATAGTTCACGATATATTCGCATTAATCCGAGACAGAGGCTGTGGGCCGAGGGGAGGAAGCGGGGCCTCAGGAGTTGGGAGCTGGGCGGGGCCTCCTCACTCACGCGCCACCCTCCGTTTGAGTTTCTCTATCTCTGTCCACGTGCTGGAGTGTTCAGTGCCTCCGCTTAGTGAGCGATCCCTGTTTGTTTATTGATTTATAACGTCTGTCCTGTTTCAGTACTACGTGGGCAGAGCTGCGGGGAATGGCTAGTAATGCCAGGCGGTCCATATTTATGTATATGACCTTTCACAGGCTGTGAAGTATCAAAAATGGCATCACTGTGTAGTCTGAGTATGGGAGTAATGATGACCGGACAATGATGATCTGTGATGGCAGCAAGACGGGGCACCACCTCACTACGCCGCACCAGTGGTTGAACGAGCTACGTGCGGCTATCACAGGAGACTTTCAGAGGTACAGATGTGCCAAGCTGCCGTGTATCGATCTGGATGGTACGTTGGCGGACCACACCATGGAGAACGGGGGATGAAAAGATATTCAAGGTTCTTACTGTTCATGTTCCATTATGTCACTTGATAATAACATTGGTCATCTTTTCAATCAGATACATAAATATGGGCCACCCTGAATGTCTAGGCACAGCCAAGCAGTGGTGGAGGGGATCCAGTTTGGTGACCTCAGGGTTGCAGATGAGATGGTCCTGCCAGTGTCATTGGACTGTCACCATCATTTGTGTCTGAGTATGAAGCGTCCCGACATGAGGATCAGCACCTCATCAGAGTCAGAGGTCACGTTTCTCAGCCGGAATAGTGCAGAGTGTCCTCTCTGGTGCCATACGCCTCAAGCGGAGGAGTTTAGGTATCTCGAGGTCTTGTTCACAAGTTTAGGGAAGAAAGGAGCTGGAGATCAACAGGGGGACTGGAGCAGTCAGTCGTGGAGAAGAGCAAGCTGAGCCGATAGGCAGAGCTCTCGATTTACAGGTTGATCGACGTTCCTGCCCTCGCCTGTGGTCACGAGCGTTGGGTAGTGACCAAAAGAACTGAATTGTGGATAAACAAGCAGCAGAAATGAGCTCTTTGCAGGGCGTCTCGGTTCCGCCTTAGAGACAGCGTGACGTTCTGGAGGAGCTCAAAGCGGAGCCGCTGCTCCTCCTCATCCAGTTGAGGTGGTTTTGAGTATCCGATTAGGGTGCCTCCCTGGGGAGGTGTTTTGGGCGGGTGCAAACCAGGAGGAGACCTCTGGGCAGACCCTCGACATGGTGGAGAGATGGGGTCTTTCTGATGGTCTGGGAACACTCTGGGATACCCCAAGAGGAGGTGGAGGAGATGGTGAGGGGGAAAAGAAAAGAACATCTGGGCATCTTTGCTGAGGCTGATTCCCAAAATGACGTGGACCTGGATAAGCATGGATGGAGAGAGGGAAGGACGGATGGACAAATAGATGGATGGATGGATTGAGGGATAAATGGACAAATGGAGGGACAGATGGATGGATGGATAGATGGATGGATGGATATTATCTCCTGCCTATTCTGCCAAATGTTTTACTTGGCTGGACGGCACAGAGATAAATAATTAATTTATTGATAATTTGTAAGTAGAGCAAAATAAGCCTTTGCCAATATGCTTTTGTTGCTGAGAAGTCCAAATATCAAATGGACAATCCCCAGAAGACCACTGAACAGCAAAAGATTTCACAAAATAATGGACAAACCCTTCCGCCAGGATTTCCAGGACTTCCATTTTGACCATTAAGGCCCAGATGTCCCTACAGCAGAAAACAGTTCATTCTCCTAGTGCAAATCCATCCATCCATCCATCCATTTTCCATCCCACTGAATCCAAACACAGGGTCACGTGGGTCTGCTGGAGCCAATCCCAGCCAACGCAGGGTACAAGGCAGGAACCAATCCCGGGCAGGGTGCCAACCCACCACAGTAGTGCAAATTCATTAAGAGTAATTGAATGTTCTGCAGTTTTCATGACACATACAGGTGGTCCAGAAGGTCCTGGTCACCCTGAAAGACCCCTCTCTCTTCCTTTTGGGCATAAAACAGAAATTAAATTCCATAAATAATATTTCCTGGTTAGAGAACTGGACCACCCAATACATCATGGCAGCTAAGCCACAAGGCAAAGCAATCGTGTGTCAGCAGAAGAAAAACACAATGGAAATAATTGTTTAAGTCCCCTCTGAGCAATAACGTCAGGACAGATACTGAGCTGACAGTCACAAACAAAAAACGGTAGCTCACAAGTCCAAACGGAATGATTCTAAATGAAAAGCCAAAGGACTCACAAACCAGACACACTGCAATTCGATTTGAATCGGTGATCTCGGACAAACTGAGGAGACATTTGGGGGTACGTTCAATCTGGAGGTGACCGTGGGGAAGACCTGGGATATGCAGGGGAGACCATATCTCTCAGCTGGTGTCCCCTCCTGGAAGGGTTGGAGGAGGTTAACTGGGAAAGAAACCTCAGGGCATCATTACTTAGACTTCTGTGCCCACAACATGGACCTGGAAAACGGGATAGTTTAAATGGATGGATAGTTGGATGGATAGACAGGTGGACAGATGGAGAGTTGGATGGGTGGATGGATGAATAGATGGATGGACTGGTGGTGGGATGGACAGGTGGATGGATGGATAGACAGATGGATAGTTGGATGGGTGGATGGATGAATAGATGGATGGACTGGTGGATGGATGGATGGACAGGTGGATGGATGGATAGTTGGATGGATAGACAGGTGGATGGATAGTTGCATAGATGGATGGATAGTTACCAGTGGTTGGAGTGCCAATACTGAATGTAAGGCAGGACCCAACCCTGAATGGGGTGCCAGTGCCTCCCAGGGCACAACCTCAGTTTCAGGTCACCATTGAGTCTAAGCTGGTTGGTTCACTGGGACAGCACTCATCCTCCCCACAGAGAGCGGTCACGGCTGAACGACGTTATTTTTCAAATTGATTTGCGTTTCGTTGCTGGGACAGCTGAAAGGGTTAAGGAGCGCGGCGGAGGCGTCTCGTAAAACTGGCATAATTATTAGACAGCGCTGTAGCCCGAGGAGGCTGCATACTTGACGCCACTCCCTTGCGCACCTCCCAAGCCGCTCCTGTGTATTATGCCGCCGTGAGAGCAGACAGCGCGGCCAGTCACAGACTTGTCATTGAAGTCAAAAGCAGGTGATAGAAGAACAAGAAAAAGACAAAGAAAAGGAGGAACTCTGCGTCACCTGTGGCCAGGGGGTCACAAGAACTCGGACGGCTGCAGCTGCTTTTCTGGATGCTTGTTGTATTATGAGTGGAGGGGGTGACTGGGTGGGTCGATGGTTTTATGTTACCAACTCATCTCTGGCGTCTTGGTGCTCAGACTTGTTAGACAGACAGACAGATGGGACTTTATAAGTGTCAAGGGGGGGACATTTGACTTTTTATAGAATTTCAATAAGTAAGTAAGTAAATGAATCAATGCACAGATGCTATCAAATAAATACAGAACAGAATTACTAACACCGAGATAAAACATCTGACTTGGCTAAAGATGAAAAGTGCCGTCGCATACTCCACTAAAGACATATTGCCGGTGGCATGAAGGACCCCCAGTCGTGTTTCTTGACACGCGTCTGCTGAATGATCTGTTGGCTTAAAGTCCTCGGTGTTGTTGTGTCACAGAGAGGACGTGCAGCTTTCTTCATCACACGACTTCATTTTGTCTTCATTCCCTCCTCGTCTGCTACCTCCTGGGGGTCTAGAGTGCCTCCCATAACTGAGCCCGCCCTTGCAATTAGCTTGTTGTTTCGGTGACTCTCGCTTGAGGTGATGCTATCGGCCCACCACAGAGTTGCAGAAGATATGAGGGATGTCACTTGTCACATTAAAGGAACGCATGTCTCCTAAGACAAAGGAGCCCACTCTGCCCTTTCTACTATGGCCCCTTTGTGTTCTGAGACCAGTCCAGCCCGTCATTGATGTGGACCCCCAAGTACCTGTAGGAGTGGACCACCTCTGTATCTACTCCATGAATAGTGACTAGACATGGAGGCTGTTTGGTGCAGTGAAAGGTGTCAGCAGTTTCTTTGGTTTTGCTGATGTTGACTTGCAGACAATTCTCAAAGTTCTCCACCCTGACTCCTCTCCTCTGCCTCATCCCCCATATCAGTACCCCCCGTAAGTGTTGAACCATCTGAGAAGTTCTTCAAGTGACCTGACCTGCTGTTATATTTCTAGTCGGAGGTGAGCAGAGTGAAGTGAGAAGGTGACAGGCCTGTCCCTTGTAGTGCCCCAGTGTTGCTCACACAGTCCTTGAGCCTCACAAACTGTGGTCTACCTGACTGATGGTCCATCATCTACCTGAGCAGACCCTTAACAGAGATGGCTGGATGGTACTGAAGGCACTGGAGAAATCAAATACACATCATCCTCTCAGTGCTGCCAGCTTTGTCCAGCCTTGGGGAGGAGACAGATGACTGCCTTCTCCACTCCAGTCTGTGTCCGATAGGCAAACTGTGGTAGGCCAAGGTGGTCTTTCAACTGTTTCATGCTGAGATTTTCACCTCACCTGGTTGAGCTCAAGGTGTCTCTCATTTTGGTGCAGTTGGCACACTCCCTAGGCATTGCCATGGTTCTTCACTATGTCCAGTATATTGCTGTTAGAGTGGCAGCCATTGCTAAATTGTGATCCTGTGGACTGGTGGGTGTGAGCAGGTGAATTACTGGGCCTCTAAAACGTTATTTTTTGACTCTACAGAAAAAGACTCTTTAATGTCCGAGTGAAAACAGATCTCTGCAAGGTGGTCCACATTCATTACAAATATGAAACACCACACCGATGGCCCAAGTGTTCAAGTCAGTATGTAGTACATGGCAGCCATGACGTCCTTCAGTCTCCTGTTCGTCACGCGTCATGGTGATTGCTGAGTGAACCTCCTTTGTTCAGCCCAGCCACACATTCTTCATTGGATTGAGATCTTCACTCTGCTGCGGCCGCTCCACGAAATCCACATTGTTGTTTGGAAGCCATCGTTGTGCGGCTTTGGCTTTAGGCTTGGGCTTGTTTGTCTTGCTGGAAAACAAATCTTTGACCAAAGCAGAGGTGTCTTGTGGAATTCATAAGAGTTTCCTTCAGGGCTTCTCTGCATTTTACTAAATTAATTTTAATTTCATGAGGCTTCCAGGGTCCGCTGCAGGGGGGCATTTCCACAGCCTGATGCTGCCACCTGCATGCTTCACAGTGGGGTGGAGTGTTTGTGATTATCTGTCTGTCTATGTATTAGATAGATAGATATGAAAGGCACTATCTATCTATCTATCTATCTATCTATCTATCTATCTATCTATCTATCTATCTATCTATCTATCTATCTATCTATCTATCTATCTACAACAACAACATTTATTTATATAGCACATTTTCATACAAACAGTAGCTCAAAGTGCTTTACATATTAAAGAATAGAAAAATGAAAGACATAATTATAAAAAATAAATCAACATTAACATCGAGTAAGAGTAAGGTTCAATGGCCAGGGGGGACAGAAAAACAAAAAAAACTCCAGACGGCTGGAGAAAAAATAAAATCTGTAGGGATTCCAGACCATGAGACCGCCCAGTCCCTCTGGGCATTCTACCTAACATAAATGAAACAGTCCTCTTTGGATTTAGGATTTAGGGCTTGATGATGATGATGGTCACGTAGACTTCTTCCTTTTAATCCGTCCATCATTGTTGGAGCATCATGAAGCTATCTATCTATCTATCTATCTATCTATTATATAGTGCCTTTCACATCCTATCTATCTATCTATCTATCTATCTATCTATCTATCTATCTATCTATCTATCTATCTATCTATCTATCTATCTATCTATCTATTATATAGTGCCTTTCACATCCTATCTATCTATCTATCTGTCTGATCATTAACATAACAAGATTCCTATAACATTTCAGTTTTGGGCACTAAGTTGGCACAGCAAGGTGAATTTGTTTCTTTTGATTCCAGGCCTGCTCACAATCTCAATACAGTTTGCAAGTTGGTCCTATCTCCAAACTCCATGTTAATCTTCGTCTCTCAGTTATTTAGCATGGAGTGGATGTGTTTTACACTGAAATGGCCTCCCACCTGGAGTCGGTTTGTGCTCTGTTTCCCAAAATTGAAATTTTTTATGCAGAAACACAACCTGAAGTGCTTCTTTGATCAGCATGGCAGTACCAGTGGTTACTGCAGATGCCTCCTATTTCCAGGGGTCCTGGGTTCAAGTGCCCTCTAAACAGAAGCCTGCTACGTTCTTTTCTTCAGTAGAAGGTAGATGGGCTTTGCCCACCAGAGTTGGTTCCTGTTTTGCTGTCTAAAATGTAAAAATGGTATGCAAAACAAAAAGCATAACATAATTTGGTTCTTATGACATTTTAGTTTTGGATGGCAAGCTGGCAGATGTTGCTGCCTGACAACTTCAGGGGACCAGGACTCAACTGATGTCACATCCAGTCACAGTCTGGGCTCAGTTTGCATGTCCTCTCTAAAAGATTAGCATATTAGGATTGAAAACTCTTCTCGGTACTTGGCAATGAACGAGCATCCCATCCTGTGTTGGCTACTGACTCAACTGAGTCCATCTGTCTGAGCTGCTGTAACAAAAGAGAGGGTTCAAAAACTGGATGTATGGGCTTTTAGGGATTTTGTATGCAGATTCAGTAAAAAAAAAAAAAAAGCTGAAGATGACAAGTAGGTATAGTTGGGATCTCCATTTGGATGATGATTCATTCAAATTACACTAATCCCTGTTCCTCCTTCTTGAAATACAGATAGATCTGAAAGACGCTATATGAAAGATAGATGGATGGATCTGAAAGGATTATATGTAATTAAAAGACAGACTGGAAAATCATTATATGATACAGTAGATAGCTGGCTAGCTGCGCATAGGCACTATATAATGGATAGATAGCTATGAAAGGCACTATATGATAGACTGACAGATAAAGGCACTATATATTAGATAGATAAACAGGAAAGTCACTATATAAAAGATAGCTGGCTAGCTAGCAAAGGCACTATATAAAATATAGATAGATATGAAAGACAGTACATAACTGATAGATATGAAAGGCACTATATGATAGATAACAAGGTGGAAGGGACTATAAAATAGATGGATCTGAAAGGAATTATATGCAATTAAAAGACAGACTGGAAATGCATTATATGATAGCTAGCTAAGCAAAGGCATTATATAATGGATAGATAGTTATGAAAGGCACAGATAATAATAGACATAGATAAAAGTATTATATAATTGATAAACAGGAAAGTCACTTTATAATAGATAGCTGGCTTGCTAGCAAAGTCACTATGGATATGAAAGGCTGCATTTAATCAATAAACAGTATATCTATCCATCCATCCATCCATTATACAACCCGCTATATCCTAACTACAGGGTCACGAGGGTCTGCTGGAGCCAATCCTAGCCAACACAGGGCACAAGGCAGGAAACAAACCCCAGGCATGGCGCCAGCCCACCACAGAATAGACAGTATATATTTGATAGATATGGAAGGCAGTATATAATAGATAGACAGGAAAGGCACTATATAAAAAGATATGAAAGGCAGTTTATAATGCATAGATAGATAGCTATTTTAGTGTAGTTGGCAGGATAGATAGATAGCTATCTATCTATCTATCTATCTATCTATCTATCTATCTATCTATCTATCTATCTATCTATCTATCTATCTATCTATCTATCTATCTATCTATCTATCTATCTATCTATCTATCTATCTATCTATCTATCTATCTATCTATCTATCTATCTATCTATCTATCCCCTGGATGACATTTGCCTTTACGCTGAAGCTGAATTAATAAATAAATATTCCATTGAGACAGACTGCAAACCCTCTCAATGATCTTTCAGTTTTGGGCAGATAAACAGGTGCCAGCTGTAAACTAGATGTGAAGCCATTGCAAAGCCCAACATGGCTGGCCTAAGTAAGACTTGCCAATTATCCCAGTACGCAGGTCTTTAGTTTGAACCTCCAAATCCATAAAGGCAGTGACATGACCAGGACTCGCCTGACGGCAGGTCCCCTATTAATTGGAGGCCCCTGCAGTAGCCACTGTGCCACTTTGATGCCCAACACTGAAATATTATAAAAATCAAATAGCAAATCCATAATGACTAGATCAGATCCTTCGTCATCCGTCTCGTCTCCACTGCACTTCTTGTCGTTCCGTCTGGCGCTTCGCCAACGTGTTTGACCAGCGGCTATGCAGGCTAAGATAACATCGGACATTGTTGTTACGCATCGAATGAATGTCAAGTGTAAATACATTACAAGGGAAGACAAAACACATTACCAAAAAGTATCTTCTGTGCTTTATGTCCTTTAGTAAAAAGTTGATCCCAAAAAAAGAAAAGAAAAATAACATTTAGACAAAGTGGATTGCTTGGTCCTTAACCCTTTCTGAAAAAGATATGCAAAATCATAACGGCTGGGTAACACTTGCTGGCACAGGAGTTAACACGTCTGCCCCTGAGCTCCCGGAGACTGTTTATGAACAGTGGTGACTAGTGATGAGTGAACTCTGCTTAATTCACTTTGCCTGCAATTTGGCAGAGAATGTGGAAATGTTTGGAAATTTCAGCAAACTCCGCTCTGAAATCAATGGGAAGGTGAAGCTGAAGTAGTTCTGAGTGGAGTATAATGGTGTAGTGGTCTTTTAAGTGTCCCTGAGGACGGGGGGAGTGAATGCCAACTGTGCTGGACTGATTATTGTAGCCAAAAATGTGACCTGAGCTGTGAGGCACCAGTGTCAACCGCTGCGCCACCACACCTCTCTTAGAGTCCTTTATGTCTGTCTGCCCCCCAGAGCTCCTATCATTACAAGTAACTGACACTCACATAGCCTGTGATGCAAGGGATCAGCGTTATCTACACTATATTGCCAAAAGTTTTAGGAAATCATTGAATTCAAGTGTTCCAATCACTTCCATGGCCACAGGTGTGTAACATCGAGCCCCTTCATGTAAGCCATGCAGGGGAAACACCTTGCGGTTGGTGGCAGAATTGGCACTCCAACCTCCCACTGGTTCCATTCCATGTGAACTGGTATGGTGTTGTGGCTGCACTCGGGTCCTAATCTGGGATCCTGAGTTGGTTTGTCGTGTGGTGGGTGCAGTATCATCACCTGCTCCTAACCCCTTTCTCTTTCTCACATTGGCATTCATTGTCAGGGCTGCCGTGTCTGTGAAAACTTTGCGAGTGACCTGCCGTCCACCCCTGCACTCTTTACTCGATTGCTGCTTCCAACTCGGTGTCACTTCGCATGTTCTCCCCTTCCCCACATCAGATTCGTGCTGACTGTTCACTTTGTACTCCACAGTGCGTGTTAAAAATATTGTGATGCCAATTCAAATTGAAGTTACAGCTGTTTTCCCCTAACCCCCATCATGCTGCTCTGTGTGTGTGCGCGTGTGACCCTCTGAGCAATCTGATTGGCCAGTTTCACTTTGTCATTTGAATTTCTTCTTTACCGGAGGAGACGGCTCTTTCCACCGCATGCTTTCCAGTTCACGGTGATGGACCCGTGTCTCATCTCTGGTGACGATCCGCTCCAAAACACTCGCATCTTCTCCGTACCGTTTCAGGAGTTGGGTCGTAACCTCCTCACGCTGTTATTGGAGCAGATCAGTAAGCTGTTTGGGTAGCCATCTTGCACAAGCTTCACTTCAGCAACGGCGGACGGCGCCATCCGTCGGTCTTCTCAGATGGAAACATTTGCCAATCTGTCGATCACGGCTTGTGGAGGCTCGACCAGCTCGAGCGTCGTCGGTTACACTTGTTCTCCCTACTTTTAACCTTTCTACCCTTTTTTTTTGTTCAGTTCTGTAGTTTTCACTTCTAAACTGAGCCAATATCCTTTGGTAAATTACAGAAGGTTTCACTTCTGTGCCCTTTGAAATTTCACCACGATGCCATGTTCAACAACGATGCCATTTAACAGAAGTGCGTCCATGTTAGGTTAGGGTTAGGTAGACTTTATTATCCCAAAGAGGAATTTGTTTGCAGGAGGAAAGTACAAAAACGTAAGGATCAATACAACAGACAAAGACACAACAGCTGACCACCAGAATTATCATATATACACACCATCAAGGGTCTGACGCCATCACAGGGCGAGACCCCCAGAGAAACGCGTATACAAGTCTTGTGCAGTGTTTTGGGCTGAAATCGCCAAGGGGGATCCCCTCAATTCCCCCTCACTTGATGAAATAATCGCGTATTCATGGGCTGACAACACTAAGAGGGTCCGCCACTCCGATAAATGAAATGATCAAGCGTCCATGGGTTGAAATCGTCAAAGTGGGAACCCCTCCACCCTGCTCACTTGATGAAATAATTGGGTATTTGTGGGCTGAAAACACTAAGCGGTCCCCCACTCTATTCAATGAGATGATCGAGTGTCTGAAATTAACATGGGTGGTCTGGTTGGTCCCCTCCCTCCCCACTCCACTCAATTAAATGATCAAGGCTGAAATTGTGAAGGGAGATCCCCTCACCCTTGTTCAACTCTATGAAATAATTTGAGTGTTTGTTGGGTGAAAACACTAAGGGGGGGTCCCCCATTCATTTCTATGAAATGATGGAGTTTCTGAAACTACCATGGGTGGTCCCCTCCCTCTCTACTCAATGAAATAATCAAGTGTCCATGGGTGAAAATCATCAAGGCGGAACCTCCCAATTCCCCACTCACTTGATGAAATAATCGCGTATTCGTGGGCTGAAAATACTAAGGGGGTCCGCGGCTCCACTCAATGAAATGATCAAGCGTCCATGGGTTGAAATCGTCAAAGGGGGAGCCCCTCCACCCTGCTCACTCGATGAAATAATCAAGTAGTTGTGGGCTGAAAACACTAAGGGAGACTCCCTCCCAAGCTCAATAAAATGATTGAGGGACCATGGGCTGAAATCACCTAGGAGGGGACCCCCCTCCTCACTTAATGAAATAATTGTGTGTTTGTGGGCTGATAACACTAATGGGGTCCCCAACTCTGTTCTATGAAATGATTGAGTGTCTGAAATCACCAAGGGTGGTCCCCTACTGCACTCAGTGAAATGATCAAGCGTCCATGGGTTGAAATTGTCAAGGGTGAACCTCTCAATCCCCCCCTCACTCGAAATAATCATCTATTTATGGGCTGACAATACTAAGAGGGTCCGCCACTCTGCTCAATGAAATGATCAAGTGTCCACAGATTGAAATCACTAAGGGGGACCCTCTACCCTGACTCAATGAACTGATCATGTGTTCATGGGCTAGGGGCCCCCCCCCCCTACTCAATAATGCGAATTACTGGGCTTAATTAGACAGTCAGGTGCCCGTACTTTAAAGTACGACCAACTCTTTGTTAGGGTGCTGCATTCATAAAGTCCCCCAGGAGCCTGTAGGGGTCTTTATTCGTGCTTGGTTACTTCACCGGGTGACACTAGACCCCCAAACAGCTCCACCCTGCCTTCATGTCATAGTTGAGGGGCTGCATGGGCTTCCACTGAGCTACTGTGAGATGTAAAGCAAGTTGATCTTAAAGACCTGACAAACTGCCTGATTTAGGGGGAGGCACCGAGATCTGGGAAAAAAAGTGAATGGACCCTGAAGACCCCCAATCCCCCTCCCCTCCCCCAAATAGGACCCCACATGCTCACAGCCTCCTTGACCCCTGTAACTTGAACGAGAATCCATTTGTCACGTCACCTCACCACAGCCTGAGCGCTGCCCCCTTGGCACAGGGCGTCAGTACAGGGAGCTGTTTATTTAGGCCCCACGTAAGGCCGCTGGGCGTCGGCCCACTGGGAATGCGTGACTCGTCAGGGAGATTACGACGTGTTCTTTGAAAAGTGAAAGCTCCTCAATTCGTGCCATGTTTTGTTTTAATCCACAGCAGCTTGCGCAAGGTGCCCGGTGGTTTAATGGCACAGGCGTTTCCTGTGGCTCCGCCAGGGCAACATAAACGTAAAATAACAGCACCTTCTCAGGCCTTCTTATTATTAAAAGAACAAGTAGAGTCAAAGGTACAAATTAAAATGGCAATCCAGTCATCAAACCGCCCATCTGAACTCTCAATCAGTCCACATATGACGGCAATAATAAAAGTACAGCGGAGACCAAGCGGCCCCCTTTTCAAATAACAGGAAGGAATCCCGGCCCACTTCAATAAACACCTTGCAGGGAATTTGGTTATCCCAGTTTAAGGCGGTATCAGTTAGTGCCACCCAGTATGATGAGCAATGACAAATAAAGACCCCTACGGCCACAGGATGAGTTGATGAGCAGAGCCCCTTAATGCCGAGTTGATTGTACTTTAAACAATGTGGCCATTTAATGCAGCATAGCAACTCCCACTGTTAAGCTGGGCAGAGGGGGTCCCTCCTTGATGCGTTCAGTCCACAGACACTCGATTTGCTTCCTTGAACATGGTGATAGGAGATTTGACTCTTGATCAATTTATCGATTGGAGTGACTTCAGCCTATATATCCTCAATTGTTTCATCTAAAGGGGGGACAAAGTGCCCCCTTGTTGATTTGATACTGAATTGTTTCATTGAGCGTGAGGGAGGAGGACCCCTGGGTGATTTCAGCCCACAATTCCCTTTTGGTGATTTGACACTTGATCTTTTTGTCGATTGGAGTGAGGGGTCTGCCTATAGATCCTCGATTGTTTCAATGAACAGGGGGACGGAATGCCCCCTTGGTGATTTGACACTCAATTGTTTCATTGAGCGAGAAGGAGAAGGACCCCTTGGCTGATTTCAGCCCACAGACATTTGATCGCTTCATTCAATATGGGGAAGGGGTCACTTGATTGCTTCATCGATTGGAGTGGGGGTCCCCCTTAGCCTATAGATTCTTGATTGTTTCATCGAACAGGGGAGACCGGGTCCCCCATGTTGATTTGACACTCGGTTGATTCATTGAGCACGGTGGAGGTCCCCATTGGTGATTTAACACTCATGGAGCAGGGTAAGGGGGTGGGGGTCCCCTTGGTGATCTGACACTTGATTGTTGCATTGAGCACCTGGGAGGAGGACCCCTTGGAGATTTCAGCCTGTAGACACTTGATTGACTGTGGGGAGGAAATGCCCCCTTGGTGATCTGGCACTTGATCGTTTCATCGATTGGAGGTGGGGGGAACCCCCCTTGGTGAATTCAGCCCATGGACTCTTAATCGGGGGTGAAGGGGAGTCCCCCATGGTGATTTGACACATGAGAGGGAGGAGGACCCCTTGGTGATTTCAGCCTATAGATTCTTGATTGTTTCATCAAACAGGGGGACAGAGTGCCCCCTTGATGAATTAACACTTGATGGTTTCATTGAGCGGGATGGAGGAGGACCCCTGGGTGATTTGAATTCCGTGCACAAACTCTTGATTGTTTCATCGAGCAGGAGGAGGAGGAAAAGGTGGTCCACCTTGGTGATCTGACACTTGATTGTTGCATTGAGCACCTGCGAGGAGAACCCCTTGGTGATTTCAACCGGTAGACATTTGATTGTTTCATCGAAGGGGTGAGGGGGTCCCCTTGATGATTTGACACTTCATCGTTTCATTAGAAGAGGGGGAGTCCCTCATGGGGATTTGACTCTCAACTGTTTCATTGAGTGAAGGAGAGGAGGACCCCCTTGGTGATTTCAACCTCTGTACACTCGATCATTTCATTGAACCAGGGGTGGTGAGGGCCCCCGGCCCCCTTGGTGATTGACATTCGTTTGTTACATTGATTAGACTGGTGGTGGTGGGGGGGGGTCACACTTGGTTTTTTGACATTTCATCAATTGGAGTGGGGGGTCGCCGTTGGTCATTTCAGCCTGTGAATTCTCGATTGTTTCATCGAATGGCGGGATGGGGGTCCCCCTTGGATTTATCTGTCCCTGCAATGTTTCATCGGGGGGCAAAGGGGAGTCCCCACTGGCGATTTGTCACTTGATTGTTTCACTGAGTACTGGGGAGGAGGACCCCTTGGAGGTTTCAGCCTGCAGAAACTTGATTGAATGTGGGGAGTATATGCCCCTTGGTGATCTGACACTTGGTCGTTTCATCGATTGGAGGTGGGGGACCCCCTTGTTGAATTCAGCCTGTGGACTCTTAGTCATTTTGTGGGGGAGTCCCCCATGGTGATTTGACACTCAAGTATTTCATTAAGTGAGAGGGAGGAGGGCCACCTTGGTGGTTTCAGCCTCTGGACACTCGATCATTTCATTGATTGGGGGTAAGGGGGTCCCTCTTGTGGACTGACATTCGTTCTTTACATTGACTGGAGTGGGGTTCACCCTTAGTGATTTGACACTCTGTATTGCTTCATTGAGCTGGGGGAGAGGGTCCCCCTTAGTGTTTCATTGTGCCGAGAAGTGGGGACCCCTTGGCGAGTTCAGCCTATTGACCCTTGATCATATGCAA